>NW_003299139.1:836017-959435 GCF_000151645.1 Tuber melanosporum | reverse complement strand
CTATGACAAAGGACAGGGTTCTACACGTAATTTATCGAGATCAGAACCACCGACCACGTCTACAAGCCAAATAGTTACCAGTGCATCTCAAAACGATAGCTAAGCATAGACAGACATCCCTAAACGTGCAGTGAACCTGAGAAAGCTCACTACAGAAAAGATGGAGGGTTCCACTTCTGAACCACATTTTGAAAAAATCAAACCATGGAGTTAGAGCACCCGACTACAATGCAAGACTAGAATGAGATTCTGAGAATGGGGCAACAAGAGGAAGCAAAAAAAAAAAAAAAACTACAGCAAGTTAGCTAGAACTTTAAGATAAGGGATATTATGTTCTAGCCACTTCAAGCCCCCTGCACCCTCACAATTCACCCATTTCCCCCTCGCCCCCATCGGCATTCTCAATCACCATCCCCATTCCCAATCGCCATCCCCATTCCCACCGTCATTGCCTTCTCCCCCCCTCTCCTCCTAGACATGTCTCACCCGTGCAACTTAGTAAGCTGCCACGACCCCCTGACTGGTGTCACCGACATCGAGCATCACGTTATTCACCGTGTGACGATCAATGCTAGCAGGGGACCCCCTTTGTTGATGCCCCCCGCGGCCATTCCTATGGCCACTTTGCCATTTCTTCTTACGATGTTGGTTTTGGGGTCCAATCGGCTCGTGGTTACTTTCAGTAGAGAAAGGCTGAGTGCTGTTATTGAAAAACACAGTACGCCCACTAGAGGTCTGGTTATTGAACGACTGGTGGTACCCGCCATTACCCCCGGGTCTGTTATTCCCGTAGAATCTGAAACCTCCACGGCCGTAGCTTGAGTTCTGGTAGCCGTAAGCCCTGTAGCCCCGCGAGGTTCCGTTCTGGCCATAATTGTGATATTGTGCTCCATGGCCACGATTGCCGTTATGGGGGCTTGGAGAGCGGTTGTCGTAATGCTGTTGCCAGTGGAAGCTATTGTTACTGCCACCAGGTCGCAACAAGTCTCCAGGCGCATCTGGCTGAGTATATTCGCATTGTTCCTTCTGCTCCCTGGTCTGGTCCTGGGAGTCAGACTCTTGTTCCCGTCCAGAAACAGCATCCAGACCGTGGTCATGAATTTGTGGGAATGTTGGCTCAGCGTATTCTGCGGTGTTTCCACCATCTGCTGTCTCCGCCGCAGCTTCCTCCTCCTCTACTTCGGTGACTTTAGTATGAGAGTTAGCATTATCACAAACGAAGGAAATTTCAGTGTTAGAATACTTACTCCCCGTCAACTGGGTCCTTCCACGCCACCTTGTAGCCGCCGTGGTGTCCTGTTCTATCAAGGTATGCGAAGTGTTTTCGACAGGAGTGAGAGGAGGGCGGTTGCCCCCCATAAGTACTTCTGTGGTTGAACTTTCTTGCTCACCGCTCTCCTCAATTGGAGATATCTCTGGAGATTCAATGACTACATCATGATCGGGTCCATGCTCAGGATGGCTAGTGTTTTTCTCCGGTGGGGTGCGTGGTAGCTCTTTCTCAGTACTTCCGACTTTTTCACCCTTTTCAGTACCCTCGGTGCTTCCCTCCTCCTCCATGCTACCTAGGGGGCGGGAATGTGCGCTCTCGGAATTACCGGAATCCGGTTCATTTCCATCACTCCGAAGACAATTCTTACCCTTCTTGAAATGTAGCTTAAGTCTCTGGGTCCGCTCTTCCTTTCGTTCGGCATAGCTTACGAATAGCCGCTTCTTGCCAACCATCGAGCCATTCAGTTTTGATTTTGCATTCGCCGCATCATCTGCTTTAGCGAAGGCTACAAACCCATACCCGATACTCCTATTAGTCCCAGGGATCATGGCAAGATGAGCCGAGGAAACAGGGCCATAGTGCTCAAACAGCTTTTTGAGCTCGTCAGGGTCCGAGATAACATTGTCATCAAAGTTCTTGACAAACAGATTGGCAGGGTCTGCTGGCTTCGGTGTTTCAGGCACAGCCTCAGGGACTATGGCTTGAAAAGAGGGTTTTGATGCCGACCTGGTTGGTGTCTCCGCTTCCTGAGGGATTTGGGCAGATCGTACAGCTACCGGAGATGGTGTCGATTGCTCATCCGAAGGTGAGGTTTCTTCCTTCAAACTGCGATCACACTGGGGAGTACCATATCTGCCATACGGATAGGAGCCGTTGACAATGACTGGGCCATGGGCCTTTTTCTCGCTTGCACTGGAGACGAGTGTGGTAGACGAAGAGTTGGAGGTCGAACGGATGTGGTGATCTCCACTACCTGTCCCTGGAGAAGATGGAGTAAAATTCGAAGTAGTTGGACGGTACGAAGGCCGACGAGAAAAGTTTCTTCCGCTTTGGAAGGGGCGATTCACACCACGTCCCTGAGCTTGCCACCCGAAAGCATGGGCATGGAAGGGCGGCGAATTTGGTGGGGTGCTATACTGCACATAGGGTTGCTCGAGGCCAGGGGGTGGCATCATATGAATCTGTTGATGCCCGTATGCAGAAGGGGGAACGTGGCCGGGGGAAAATGGAAGATAGGACTGGTTGAAAGCCATCATTTGTGGGGTAATTCCCGCAGGTGTAGGAATTTGTCCCATAAACGGATGCTGTGCCCAATTCTGATGAGGGGCGGTAGGGCAGTAGATTGGGAACGATGGCGTATGCGGTCCCTGGAACCCAGGCTGTTGGGAACCGTATTCAGGGCCTCCCATAAGAGGTTCCAGGTGTCGATAGCCAACTTCTAGAAGACAATTACGTATGGTATATTTATCAAATGCTTCCTGAGCCTGCAATACGTTAGTATTATTTAAGCACGAGTCGTGAATGGAGAATGGTTTTGCAAGTACCTTCTGAGCAGCAAAAAATGTGGCCATGACCATATGACCGAATCTACGGCCAAAAGGGTCAAGAAATGGAAAAATGTAACACCCTTCGACTGGGCCTTGCTCAGCGAAAAGCATGAACAGTTCCTTTGGAGACATGTCGAAAGGAAGACCGGCAACAAATAACGCCTTACTCATCAACATTTGTGGACGGCAAGCGTCACCACTATCATCGGAAGCCTTCATCCCGGCACTCGGAGCACCACCAGAGTCGTAACCTCCAACATGCCCATTAGTAGTAGCCGAGAGGTTATTCTGACCCCCATTATGATCCCGGTGCCGGCGTTCGAAGGCGTGCTCCTTCCTAGAATCGGGACGACTGGTTCCACGGATAGCGTTGAGGATCCTCTCATTGCCCTCAGTATACTTACCATACCCAGAATCTTGGCGAGAGAAACATCTGCGTGGACGCCTCTCGCGTGGTTTAATAGTCCTAGGGATGAGCTCGTAAGCAATCCATCCCCCAAACTTTTTCACAGTAAACAAACTGAAACGTACAGCTTCCTATCACCCAGGACAACTTCCGCAGCCTGAAGGGCACGTTGGGCATCCTCGACATTGACATATCGAACAAAAGCATATTGCCCGTTACCGCCGTCCTTGGTTTCATACCCAACGAAGCGGCGAAGAATATCGGTGATTTTACCTGAAAGCGATCAATTACGATTCATGAAGGGAGAGGATCATGTTTACCGAACTGACTAAACGCTTCACACAAAGCAAAGTCTTCGATAGTGCTAACGAGGCCCGAAACGTAGATGACATTGGCTTCATCGCCCTCCTTGTAACCAGGTTAGCATTATCCTCCCCGCCAGGGATCAGCGGCAACTTTAGCTTACTTCATTAGTTTGGCTTCCCGAGCGGGAGTCCGCATAGTTCGCATAGGGGTGATTTTGGTGGCGAATCATGTCATTATTGAAAGGGTCTGTGCTCATGGTGTTGCTGCGGGAGCGGTTGGCAGGGGTGACTGGGCCATTCTCCTGGCCGCCGGTGGAATCCGGAGTGCTAGACATGATGTTTTTTTTTTCCGACAAGATAGATTGAGCAAAGGTAGAAATTTTTTCCGGATATTAGCGTGGAGAAAAAAGTGGTAAGAAAAGATGTTAATGTTGGCGAGAAGGAAAGCGGGATGGTGTTTGGAGAGAGAAGCGGAGAGGGCGGGGGATGAAGAAATGTTGAAGGGTGGCGGAGGAAGAAAAGAAGAAGAGGGCAGAGGCTTAAGAGAGGTGTGTGGCCAGATATGATGGAAAACGCCAGCAATTACGGACGCTTACGCGGAAACTCAAGTTAGAACAGGGAGGAAAGAGAATTTGTGTGGGGAGCAAGAAGTGGTCTTTTCTTTGTACGCGTGGGTATGTAGGAGAGAAGTAGATGAGGATGTGATGGGAAGTTAAGTAAATACTATAGGGAGGGGGAATACTACAGTTGAGCCAAGGAGTGAGAAGAGGAGTGGTATAGAGAGTAGGGCATTTCTGTGTAAAGCGGGAATAGGGGAGGAAATGATTGCTATTGTTTGTCGTCGTCGACTTGTCAACGAGTGACAAACGATGCGTAGTCAATCATTGGCGTTGGCATGCACAGCATCACGTGATTAAAGGAAATATCCTCGCTAAATAGTATAAAAAGTTCACGAGTATGATAGAATGGGAATTCACGTTAATATTTCGAACATTTCGAACTTAATTGCCATAGGGCTGAGGAAATTTTTGCTCTACTGGCGATTCTCAACCGACACAAGGAACCAATTGATGGAGCGATTGAACTGTTAAAAATATGGGAGGGACCCTAAGAAAATCTACGTTTTCACCCAGTTATCATACTATTATTTGATCAACGGTACAGTACTCTACGATAGCACCATACCCTTTGGCCTGCCGCCCGGCAAATGCAAATGCGTCCTATGCTGAACCGTTAAACCACTAGGGAATAGCATTTCTTGGCTATACAATGAGGTTGTTATGCCGTTCAAATAGGCATACTCGTTGGGTCCCATAAGCCTGCATTATCGGCAATATCCGGGTCATATACTCGAGTAGACATATCATCTGGGAGAAAAAACACAAAGGCATACAATGAATATGGATGCTACTCCCTAGTAACTCGTTCAATTCCTCAAGGGTGAAGTAAACCCATTAAAGAAGAATTACCCATGCAACCCTAGGAACGGTGTCCTTGACAAGTCTTTTTTGGCCAGTTGGGCAAGGAGTCTCACTCGTCCGATTTATCAAGCGCCCCGCCCGATATGAAAGAGGGGGTACGGTAGATTTCCGCCAGCGTTGTTTCCCCACATTTCCTGTTTTTTTTGTTTTTTTGAAACGGGCGACAATCCCCTTCTTGCGCGATGAACCGTTTCTTGCCCCTTGCCCCTTTCATTCACCCTAACCCCATGAAAAAGAGCAATAATTTGAAAGTGGGGTAGGCCAAACGCTCCAAAAGATGAGGTCAAGAGATAGAGGCAATAAGCAGTTCTCTGGGTATAGTATGATACCATACTGTACTGGCGCGTACACTACCAGCCGTGGATAATACCGATGGTTTAATAAAGGGAAAACATTCCAGTTGCACAAACATCCTAATCCTATTATATCCTCCAGCTCCCTCCCTCTCTTTTTTGACCGCCGAATGTGAGCGGCCTCCCCTCCAAAATTGACGAATTGCTCCCTTACCAATATTCCACGGCCGCGAACGGACCAGTCTTCGGACTGTGAATCCCGAGAAGCATCATACAGGAAACAATACCGATAGCAGTGAAAGCAACTGAAGCTTGGCCTATATTTCGAACCCGGGATTCGGAGTTGACCCCCACTCAATATATCCTCCACCGTGAACAGATTCGACTCTTTCGCACTTCTCCCTCCGCACTCGAGTGCGGTATTGGTGGGGGCAACTTATGGGGCTGACTCCATTCATGTGTATCACGACACTTGGTATCAGACGGTGTCGTCGTCAGATGGCCAGTCAACCACACAAGTCCCGTGAACTAAACATTTGATCTCGTTTCAAAAACGAGCACACACTGTGGCTGAATCCACGTGCCGATATGGTGTTCCTCCTTTCTTTTTTATTTATTTACCGATTTACTTTCTCGACTTTGGTAGAAACCTGTTCGAGATAAGAAGATTTTTATGCTTTTCTTCTCCCTTTCTTTCACCCTCGAGATTTCCCGGGGGCTGATATGTCTCGCATCCAACGGAGACGCAGGTAGCGAGGATTAGTCTTAAAAAAAGGCAAAGACGTACCGTACGGCAAACTTATAGTACTCGTACAGTACCTAAAATTGTGGTTACCGTAGATACCTTTTAAATCGGACTCGTCCTTTCGCCGGGCTCATATCTTCCGCTTCGTCTATGATATCTAACGTTATCTCTTGATTTTCTTTCCCCTCACCTACACCGCACTGTACAGTACCGTTATCCTGGCTACCTCGGAGGTGCAGGAACGAGGAAAAAAACATATTCATCCCGATGGTTTTTGTGCGTTATCTACTGCTACTACAGGAGTTTTCGCAGAGCTCTGCACTCGCGCTGCATCGCTGGCATCCGACAGGAGTGAAGCAGAAGCAAAGCAGAAGATCATGGGCTGTCCCCGCGACACGGAGCTTTACAAAAGCTCGCCCCCCCTTCCCCAGCATGCACAGGGCTATTGGGGGAGGGGAAAAATAAATGTGATAAAAAAAAGTTGAGTTGAAAAATGTACCTTGCCAACCTACATAAAGCAAGTGCATGAGAAGGGACCCTGTCCTGGTCCTAGTTTGCAGCTTGACGACGTTCCATCCAGCGTCCGTCCGTGCCCGCCTGCCGCCATTATCATGAATCTTGGAGTGTCGCTAGGTGGGGGTAGCGAAGTATTTTTCTTTATAATCTTATTGTGCCGCCTTATCCTACGAGCATCATGGAGTGTGCTGTACTGTACTGTACCTGTTCCAGGCACGAAGTACCGAAAACAGGGGATATATATCTTATATTGGCCCTCAGATAAGCACAGGGGGGTTTTTTTTTTCGCCGTATCTCTCCAATCCCAGTCTTCGGGTACTCATACACCTTGCCTGGTCAAGTACCGCTACTCGTACAGAACATGGGGCTGTGCGGTTAACCGCACAGGTATCCTCATATCATACTAGGCTGTTTTTTCTCTAGTTACCTTTGTTTTCCACTCATTTTTGGCGTTTGGGATGTACGAGTACTTAGTACGAGTACTGGACCGTTGTCACCAAATTCTCACCTACGATGTTTGTGGTAAGTTGCGGGAGGGAAGAAGGACTTAAAAAGGGAGGGGAAGGGAGGGCCCACGGATACCCGTATCTAACTTGCTACAGTATCATACCGCAGTAGCTACATAGGGAACACGATAAGTGCAGTAAATTTTAGTGTATCATGGCAAAAGGGCACAAGTACCTGTACTGTGCTGTGCTAGCACTGTGCGCTCTCCATTGGTACAAGTGGACAACCGGCAGTCGAGCAATCCGCCACTTTTTTCAATAAATCCAACAGCGAGCTGACGGGAAACTTGCTCCCATTTTCGGGTCTGGTCATTATCATACCTGATGTGGTATGATAGGGTACACTGCCCCATGCATTCTCATGTCACTTACGGTGGTCTACAGTATGAGTCTCCGGGGAATCAAGATACCGGTAGTAAGAAAGGATCTTGCGAATTTAACGCCAGTTGGCACGCAATGAGAGCAAAGTTAACGCGACAAAGGGATGCTCGTTGTTCGAGCCGGTGCCGAAAATCTACTCTACAAAGCTTGTCTCGGGAGGAGGCATGGTGGTGCTGGTTGTATACTTTTTGGGTGTATTGTTTGAAGACACCACCGGCTAATATCCCACGCAACCTGAAGGCTGGGAGCAGGATGCTGCTTTTTAATTCGGCTCACCCCCCGCCTTCCCCGTCTTTGCGGCTGCCGAAGTTGACAGATCCGCCCAAAGCCCAGAGATCGCGGTGCTCGTTTATCCCAGCGCCTGCATAAATTATCGTCCTCTCTGTCTCTCGTTTCTCACTTTCCCTTCTTTGTCGGCCGTTCTAGCCTATCTTATCTGCTCTGTAGGTCGTGGCTGTTGCCCCTCCATTAACTAGCGGTAACGGTAGTGCTTGCGGCTTGTTTCTTGGCGGGAACTGCTTCCACAAGTGCTCCCCGTGGGTGATGAGTAGAGCACCGGTACCCGAGAACGGGGGGTATGTTTTTGTATGGGGCACTCGAATACCGCCGGCCCGCACACATTTTTGCCGTAATATTATTTCTTTAATCCCTGTTTTCGGGTACTGTACCTCTTGCCTGGGACGGGTACTGTACTTCTTGGAGCTTTCAGTATTGGCACATCAGGTAGCGTCACTCGACTCATTCGCCCCGCCAGTCACGAAATTGGCTTCGTGATTTACTTGCTTTCTTGCGCGCTCCAAGTTTGGTTGCCATCTTTCCCACCCTTCTGGGTTCGTGACACCCCTTCTCGCACACCTACTGGTACAGTACAGTATCATACCTCCCACACCCCTGCCACAGACCCGTCAACATCCCATCCTTCCCCCTCTCGCTTTCCGGAAAGTATCATAAAAAGGGCAAAAAAAAGTTCGGTATCATACTCCCTGCTCTCTTCCTTTTCCGCTAGCCGCCCTCAACGTTATACATAAGACCCCACCGTCCACTTACCATCGTGACATACTGGCAATCAGGAGCAAGGTTGGTTTCCAAAAATCCTTTTAATTTTGCCCTCGTTCTTTGTATTCCCTCCTTACTTGCCCAATTACTGTTCCACGTTTAGAGCTTCAATCTTGTTGCTACCGTGCTTGCTCTAGCGCTATTTCCTAGCTTCCCCCGCTCTTGAAAGGAGGTCTTTTGGCCTTTTCCCCTGGTGGATACTGGTAGTTGAGGCTTGTCTCGCGAAGGAGATATTCATACCTTTTCGTTATTTGACTGTGACGGGAGGGAAAGGGAAAGAAAGGGAAAAAAGAAGAAAGGAAAGGGAAAAAAAAAGAGTACAAGTAGAATCTTCTTTTTAGAAGATTCATGACTTGCATGAGTGCCTCAATCCAATTTCTTGTTAGTTCTCCTGCTCCTGTTCTGCCTATATCGTTTCCTTCTTCTCGTTCTTTCTCTTCCTCTTCCTCTTCTCGAGGGATGATCTCCTCGCGATCGTCTACTATATACTCGGAGTCGTCGACGGTGGCCGGGGGTCCTCCCTCCTCGGCCGGTTCGTTCAATTCGGTGTTCGAGGGGAGCACCTTATCACCGCCAGACTCAGCTGCGTCGTCACGAAGCAACAGCTCGCTCTCAGCGTACTCCGAGTCATTTTCGAGTTTTGAAGGAACTTCTGCTGCCAGTGGAGTTTGCAACGGCTTACAAACGTCTGTGAGGATTTTACAGGAATGCCGGTTAAGCTTAATCCATATTCCCCTACACCTATACCCGCATTTTGTTCAGGCGGTTTTATCGTTGATACTTCCCTCGATATCCCCGTCCCCGGAGGATGGGAAGCCATGGGGTGGCAGAAGGACGGAGGGAACAAGCGGGTATATGGATGGTGGCGATGATGATGATGATGATGGTGAGGGTCGTGCGTATGGATCGGGTTATGAAGACGAAGGTTTGGTTCCGGGCTACTATTCTACTGGAAGATCTTCGTCCAAAAGCAAAAATTTTGTCAATATCTCAGTGACACCGGTGGAGTGCTCTGTTGTATGTTCTACCGAGCAGGTGGAAAACCTGTTTGCACCGATTATACAAACCCTGTCATCGAGTCACAGGGAAGAGGTCAGGATTTCAGAGGACGAGTTTGTTGCGATTCAGGTTGACGGAGAAGGGCTGGATGCGGGTCAGAGGGTCTTGGACTTGACTAGTCCATTGGCATTGGCCGGAGTGTGAGTAGTAATATTTCGGGAGACCAGTGGCAGATCACTATCTACGCTATTGGATTGTTTTCTCAGAAGTCTAACGAGTGGTTCGGTTCGCTTTACAGCCCCATATTCTTTCTCACGACCTATTTCTCGGATTATATCCTGGTTCCGTCGAAGAACCGTGGCAACGTCACCAAAGCGCTGCAACGACGGGGATTCGTTTTTGAGAAGCATACGGAGGCATTTGTCACGAGCCCTTCGCATCACCGCAACTCATCCTCCGCCTCCTCATTTAATATCGCCCCTCCCTCACCACCGCCAACCACAGTCGGTGAACTACAGATCAAGACGTTTGAAACCCTACGAGGGCAGAGCATAGTCCCGCAGGTGAACAAAAATACAAGGCTAGTATTATGTGCCGGTAGGCGCTCGGTTAATAAGGGCAGAGGCAGTGACGATAGAGGGCTCTACCTGGGGTTGGTCAAATGTCTCATTTCAAAGCCTCAATTCTTGAGCGTCACCTTGACAGACGCGGAGCCTGCATCTCTTCTATTGGAGAAGGAGATGCTCCCTATATTTGGCTCTGACAATGCCCTACTGGGTAGCAAGGAGGACGTGCTCATCCCCATCCTTCTGGATTTGAGGGGTCTTCCTGTGGATTCTACGGGGATTGTGTGTGGAGTTGCAGGAAAGTTGGTGGGAGGGACAACAGGGGAGATTCTGGACAGGACCGAGGCGATCGAGATGAGTTACCTGAGTACTGCTAGAGCTGGAACGGTTATCGTTGCGGAGGATGATCTTGCTAGAGCTGTTGCTGCCCTGGGGGTGTAATTGGGAACCCCACGCTTTCACGTTACGTTAGGTTATGTTGCGTTTGCCTGGGCAAATGGAAAAGCGGTCTTCTGTTTTTTCCTTTCTAAAATTTCCTATTTGGTCTTTCTTGGGAAGAGGCGGAAATCTGATTTGTCGCATTAGCTCGCTTTTCTTGCTAGAGTGGTTGTCTACGGTAATTGGTGAGGGGAAGTTTGTATCGTCTGCTTCTTGCTTTTTTGATCTTTTCGTTATTATTGTTTTATTTACGATTTTGATTACCATTTCACTTCCTCCCTCCCAAATGGACGGCGGACAAGCACGATGCATGTTCTCTTTCTATGTATATATTATATATATTTAACTTTCATCTCTTCTCTAGATTATTTTCTGGAGCAAAGGCGCAGTCAGTGTTGGCACTGCTCTATTTTTTTCTTCTTCCAATGTTCTGGTACGGTATCTTACTGCGACATCTTTTTTGTTTTTTCTCTTCTCTTTCCTTTTCCTGGTTTGGAGCCTGGTACGCTACGGGGTCGGTGCACGAGTATCACAAGGGGAAAGAAAGGAAGGGGAAGGGGTGACAGAAAGAAAGGTGTGCATGCCAATGGGGTGAGAATGAGATCACGAGAACCAGGAGACCGGGAGTTGGCAGCTGTAGGCGGTTGAAGGGGGACCATATCGGTATTACTTTTTACTTATTTCTATCACTTCATTTCCCCAACGTTCTCGGAGGCTATTGCAGCAAGGTTGCCATGAGCCCGGTGAGAGTTTTCTATGTGATACTCAAACAGTCGTTCATCGGGAGTACCGAGGAGAGCTTGGACTTGGGTTTTGGATTTTTGCGTTATCTCTTGCGAAATGGTGAAGAGACGAGTAGAGCAGAAGTAGTAATTTTACAGGTAACGCAAGAGAAGTAATGCACAAGATCGAGAGCATGAACTAATCTCACTTCGCGAGGGTCCGACAATCGGAGAGATTATTCGCAGTTGAAAGGGGGAGCAACAGGATCACAGAATTTATGTAGGCGGACAGATCCATCAGTGTGTTTTCACATTTTTTGGCCTTCTAAGGACCGGGTTTCTTCAACTTTGAAGTGACTAGCGAATGAAAAAGGGCCACACGAGTGCACCACCACACACCATTGGTTGCACTAACCTGAGCCCCAAGACTTCCCTCGCTCGTTCCCTACCTCAAACCATCGCACACAATTTCCAACCGCTGCAAGACGCTTTTTTTATCATAATTTTTTTTCCACCTCTTCCTAGACTACGGACATACTGCTACACTCCGCATCAGCACTCACTCAACACCCCTCACCTATCGTTTCCTATCGTATAGCTCCGCCACCATCGCCATCATGGCCTCGGCCATTTCCCATCAAGTTGCCATCGCACGCGCTTCACTCGCTGCCGGTCTCCTCCGACCCGACCCCACTGCTGTCTCTCGTGACGAGATCTCCAGTTTTCACACACTGCTGGAACAGGCACTGAGCAAGTGCTCACCATCGAATATCCAGGTTGCTACACACATACTTTTTCCCCAGACCGCATCCGCACCGCACTCACCATGAAAGAGAGAAAAATGACGAAGTACTGGGAGAAAGGGAGAGAGAGAGAAAGGGGAATTTTTGTTTGATCAAAGTTCCTTTCCTTTCTCCCCCCGTCTTTTGATTTTTTTGATCTCTTGAAACATTCTTTTTGGAGAAGACCAAACATGGCTAATTACTTTGTTGTCCGGATGGTTTCTCCTTTTCCCCGGCTATGTTTTTATGTGAATAGAATTGCAAACGATGGATCTTGAGATATATGAATTCGCGTGCTCGGTTCGCCGCTCTTGGGAAATTCCTGACGGCTCTATCACCTTCGCTTTCGACTTCGGCTTCCACTGCGGCTGTTGGGAGGACTAGTGCCAGGAGGAAGAGGGTTAACGTTTTATACTTGGTCAACGATTTATTGCACCATACCACCTACAATGAGCCTTCCGACGGTTTGTTCGCGAAGGAGGTCGAACCATTTCTCGCCGATTTGTTCGCTGCGGCAATGTATCCAGGGGCAGTGAAGCAGCTAGCGAGGTTGGGGAAGCTGTTGGATATCTGGGCGGAGAAGGGTTATTACAGAAAGTCGTTTATCGAGGAGTTGAAGCTTATTGTTAAGGATGCTACATCGGCTACTCCTGCTGCTAGGCCCACACCGTCCGCGGACTCGGCGAAGGCCAAAGTTTCGGTGGAGAAACCACTCTTGCTTCCTCCTTTTCATGGAGATCCGTCGCTGCCATTCTACGACCTTCCGGCGGCAAACATGCTCCCTCATCTGATACCCAACTCACCGACGCCCATAAATCCGCGCTTGATGAAGCCAATCCAGTTCTCGACACTAGTCCCCAACGAGTCGCTTGCAGCTGCGGTCAAAGACTTTATCAAGTCTGCCGACGATATGTTCAACGGTGACGACGCGCTTATAGAAGATCCGGATGCAATCGGAGGTGGAGGCGGCGAAAGCTATTATGGATGGAGCAAGGACTTTTGCCATAAGATGAGGCAGAAGAAGCGCGCCGCGTTGAAGGAAAAGCGATATTCCCGTCGCCGGACCCACAGCTATTCCCCAGACGCGAGCCAGCAGAACAGATCGGCGTCGTGTTACTCTCGGTCGAGATCTCCCTCTCGAGATAGGAGACGGCGGTCAAGGAGAGATAGCAGAAGTGAGAGTCCTTCATCTCGTTCCAGCTCTCGCTCCCGCTCCCGGTCACGATCGCGATCGAGATCGAGATCTGCAGAGAGACCTTCCTTTCAACAACCGCGAGCTCAGCCGAACATCCCCCCACTTGCTGAGACGCACCAATATCCTCCTCACCAATCAGGATACCCGGTCCCACCACCTCCTCATCACCTCCAGTACTATCGGGCACAGCCAGCGTTCCCACCACCACCGCCTCCGCCCCCACAAACGCACAACTGGAACATGCCACATGCGCAACAGCAGCAGCAGCAGCAGCAGTACTACCAGCAGCAACATCAATACCAGTACAACTACGGCGGCCCTCCCCCACCACCTCCGCCCCCACCCCCGCCCTCTGCGCCTGTCGCCCACCACCAGCAGCAGCATCAACATCCATCCGCAGGGGCACAGGGCTGGCAGCCACCACAAGGACCATCTCAAGATGGTGCGTACACGCAACAATACGAGGACTACCGATCCGTCAAAGGGCGGGAAATCGGTGCTAAAAGAGGGTGGAAAACCTGAAATCTTTCTCTTTTCTCTCCTTTTCTCCTCTCCTCTCCTTTTTTCCTTTTCAGATGGGTGTCTGTTTCATAGGGCGTTTGTCTTGACTACGCTTTCCTCATTTTTGTTTTTTATTTCACCCTTCTCGCGGGGGGTTTTGTTTGTTGTAGTGTAGCAAGTGTGATAGCCTGCCTGATTGCCAACGCGAAAATTACCTTACTTACTCTCGGACCGGACCTTTCCTCTTTATCCCCTTCCTTCCTTCATTCTCCCATGCCTGCTTACCAGCTGGCCAGCCCCCGGTAAGCTTCCTATCGCCCATTGCATCGTACAACCAAGCAAGTATGATTGTCTACTGGGATACACTGCTCGTACAGTGCCGGTTCGTTACTCGCTTTTTCCCCATGCACTCCGAACAGGCAATCAAGTACCGTACCGTATGCACGTTATCTGAAGCGGATGGGGGGGCAGGTGGGTGATACACGAGATAGGGAACCGCATGGAGTTTCCGGATTTGGAATTTGGGGGTTTGGATTGGCGACAGTCGTTAGTCACGTGTAGGAGGGATTTTTGGTCATGGGGGGTCACTCGGGGGTGTGGCTCTGGATGGGTGATGTTATGTCATGGCTTGGTTGGGGATGTCAGAAATATCGCTGAATATGAGAAGCATATGGAGCAGGAACCGTAAGCAAAAATACAGGAGGGGTAACTTTGAGGGGGAGATAATGATATTTGTATCGGGCGCGGCGATCATCTTTCCAACACCTTTCCCAACAAAGGGATAACAGAGGAGAGGGGAGGTTTGGGCTGGTGAGGAGCAGCAAGGGGTGGAAAACATGGCGGAAGGTGAGTTACTCAGCAGTTCGGAGAGAAGAAAAACGGAAAACACGTGGGGGGCCATGCTGGAGAAGGCAGCACCAATTCTCCGGGCTTCTGCGGTAGCTGTTTGGTGCGCTGTATCATACAGCGGTTAGCTTTGGCGGGACACTGAGTAATAGACTATCCACGCAAAAAATTATCTGAGTAAACCACATCTCATCTCCCCCGTCCTTTAACTCGCCATGTCGCGCAAACCTCCACCCACGCGGATCAACCCACTGCTCACTGTATCATACGTTCCCGCCCATGCACCCCACCGGGAATCACCCCCCCTCCGCTTCCGAGCCAGATCACATCGTCGTCCTCCTCGCCATACGATACCACATATCTTGCTTGCTACTAACGCCAACCGCACCCCCCGGCCACACAAACACCTAACTGGAAAGCCATTCGTGAACCCCTAGCGGCTACGTTCTCCGCACCGCCATAGCGGATTACGGGGTAATTCATCCATAGCGTTTAACCAGACTGGAACAGTCGTTAGATCGAAGGGTGGTAGATATGGTGAAGTGGGTTTCGGACATTCTGCGCTCAATTTTGAACTCCCGCTCCAGCCCTTTTTTGTCTTTTCTACTTTTGGAGTTGGTTAATTTTCGTGACTTTTGCGCGGGAAGTGTGATGGTCAATTTGTTCCTCTATTGATAATCGCAGTTGACGGTATGATAACTGGGTTGTGAGAAAAAAAGAAAGAAGGCAATAAGAGTAAAGAATCCAACAACGGGTTCTCTGACTCCTTTTTTATGTGATGACTGTTTAATCCAGCGTTGCGAGGCGCCCGATCTGGTGTGGTATACACCCCGTGGAACGAATTACACCGTACTGTACATGGCGCAAATAGCATCATTACGATCTCGAAGAACACAAAAACCTGGGATCTGCATTTCGTTGTCTTCACTCGGCAAGTTTTTTTTCTTTCTTTCAAAGCTGAAGTTTCTGGCAAATTTTCTCTGGAGAGAGGGGGGGGAATTTTTAGATTAGATTCTGATAAAAGGTTGAGCATAATAAGCGCGCTGAGCTGTATGGTATGATACGCTCTCATCGGCCTTCTCGAGGAATTATTATGGGGGGGGGGCTATTCTGGTAGTTTCATGGATTATCACTCGATTGGACCTACGAGGTACAATATCTTCCTCTGTATCTATCGGTTGGCAAATCAAGTGTGAAAGAGGGCCGCCCATAGGTATGGCCTTCAGCGTAGACATCATACAGCCGGTTGGCTAATGGCCCAATGTATGCGTACCAGCCGAAGTGGTGGGCTCGAGTTGACGAGGCAAACTAGGAGCGTGAGCAGACGGCGAGAGGGAAGGTGAGGAAACAATTCCGCTGGCACGAGGACCGATGGGGTGTCCCGGACTTCGAAGTAGCGCTTAGCGGTGAAGTGTGGTGAAGTAGATGATGGTAGGGGTGGGATTGAGATAGCTTCAGAACCTAAATACGACAATGTGATAGGATGGGAGTGAGTTTTGGAGGGGTATTTCAAAGCAAGATGAATATCCATACGAAAGGCTCTATCTGTGTTGTGTTGTGTGGAGTGGTAGCATACCTGTAGTTTCCATGGAGTTGATTGGTTCCGAACTCTTGGTGTCGGTTCTATAATACAGTAGGGTGGTGCTTACCGAGACCACGACCAGGACTGCAAGTGATTCCTCACTTTTTTGTTTCCCTTGGCGGTTGCTATGGGCCAGTGAAATCTCTGATTGGCTATAAATCGAAGGGGGGAATAGGAACCACGTAAATTCATGAACATCCTAGGAAAAAGCATTTTGTGCTCTCACCAAGGCTTCTCGCTTTGTAAATGCCTTTCTAGTGCCCAGGCTGTGTGAGGGTGATCGGTCACAATTGGTGCATCAACGAAATATCGTACACACTACAAGTGTCGGCCTGGGATCGGGGCTTCGGAGTTATATCGTAGCTTGTGGCGTTGAATTCTCGGATTTTCTCGGCGGCGTTGTTTCGGGGGGGGGGGGTGACTAGAGATAATTTGGGATCGGATGCCGAGATAGGGACTATCACCAAATATTAATATCCCGAACCGGATCCTGTTACTAATGGCTAACGGTGGTTAAGTTCGGAGGTGGAGCGGGGTAAATTTATGACCTACCGTACCATGAAGGTTTTAGGATCAGGACTACCGGACAAGTACTGTATCATACTATCAACCAAGCGTCTGAGTAGATGGGGGCCCACCGCATTGGAGGAAGTTTCGGGTAAATACGGTAGCACTGTCTACTTGGGACGAAGTGAAAGGTTGCTGAAGCCAAAAGCACTATCCGTGGTGCTGGGCATACAGTAACCATAATTTAATTTGTGTTGCATTAGGATGGCGGCCTTGTACAGTACGGGTACAGTACAACAGCGGGAGGCACAGCGCGAAACCAGAGATTAGAAGCCTTGGGTGTCAGGCATGGCTTTCACTCAATCGTATGGTATCTTTCCTTCTTGAGTGGGAAGTTGCAAACCTACCGGATCGGTGTTTCATCACCACAGTCATCATCTCCCGTTAACCTAATTTGTGGTTTTTGGCTGCGCGTTTCTCGCGGGGGGCATAGTTTGGTGAGTTGATGGGCTTGCCCAATTATCTACAATACTGTACTGTACTCGTACAGCACTCGTAGGTACGGTATCATACAAGTATTGTGCTCCATCATACTGCCGGTACGGTACTGTACAGTACAGGTAGAGAGGCTTGTGCCAAGACCCAGCCTGGTCGAGATCGCGAGAACGACATCCTTCAGCTACGGTAGCATCAAACATCCGATCTCTTCGGGATCGCCCTTCTTCTGCTAACTCCAACCGTGTAATTCGCCCAAACTGCTGCGGAAAGAATGGAACGGAGAATCACTCAACACTTTAGTCGCAACGTTAACAGTACAATCATTTCGGGTAGCTATAATAACAACACAATTAACCTCACGGCTGGTGTCGACGAGAGAGCGGAGCTCCTCTCTTGGATATCTCCCCTGGAGCCACGGAACAGGCATCAAGATGTTTGTGTGGACCGGGTGCAAGGGGTAGGAGGCTGGGTTCTCAGGACTGCCGAGTTCCAAGCTTGGTATGGAACGGAATCAGCTCATAAGACCCTATTCTGTTGTGGGAATCCCGGAGTGGGAAAGACCTTTGTTAGGTGGCGTCCATTATCTCACGCCAGAAAGTACTGCACCAACTGACCGTGTTCTCGTCTTTTTTAGTTCTCTGGTAATTGATACTGTATGTGATGGCACAGCGGGATCAAATGTCGGGATTGCATGCCTCTACTGCGACTATCGTGGGCAAAGGGAGCAAGTCCCAGTAACCATGATTGGTAGCCTCTTGAAGCAGTTTGTGGCCGCACTGCCGGAGATTCCTGAAGAACTCGTCAGGGCTTTCCAGGCCGCTAAAAGTCAAATCGGGGGGAGGGCCTTGCAGCTGGAAAGGATGCTGGAAATACTCCCTAAGGTGCTCAAATCTTTTGACCGTGCATTCATATGCATCGATGCAGTAGATGAATTCGCGGCGGACTACCGAGCCGGGTTCCTTGGTCCGCTCAACCAGATTGTCGAGAAATCACCAAACACCTCACTGTTCCTGACGGGCAGACCCCACATTCAATTGGAGCTGGATACACACCTTACGGGGTCCTTTGGTGTCATCAACATACAGCCAAGTCTAGAAGATGTCAGGTTATATCTAACCACAAGGTTGGAGAATGATTCCGAACCTGATGCGATGGACGATGAGCTAGGATCGGAAATTGTGGCGCACATTGTGGAACAACATGCCAAAATGTTGGTATACCATCGGCGGTGTCTTTGGTCACGGCAAGGTTAACCATCATCTAGTTTTCTACTTGTTAGGTTGCATATGGAGGCAATAATGGGAGAGGTCACGACCGTAGAGAGACGAGAAAAACTCTACCAAACAACAAGTGGTTTGAGCGATACCTATAGCGAGACTCTGGGCCGAATTAAGCGACAAAGAGGATATAAACCGACATTGGGGATGGCAGCCTTGATGTGGGTATCTTTGGCGGAACGTCCCTTGCGTGTCGCGGAATTATGCCACGCCCTTGCCGCCAAAGTTAGGCTTACAAAACTAGACACCGGAAGGATCCCATCGATACAGACTGTTCTCAGCTGCTGTATTGGACTCATCACTATTGACCAGGAAACATCGACGGTCCGGCTCATACACGAAACGTTGCAAGAACATCTTCGTACTCATCTAGATCTCTTTCACACACCCCACGCTACCATTGCCGAGGCATGCTTGACTTATCTGAACTTCGATTCAGTGCGAGAACTTTCACCGGCTCTCACGGCTGCACCGTCGGTACTTCCGTTAGTTGATTATGCCTCCTCTTATTGGGGCATACATTCCAGAAAAGAGCTTACAGAGTGTACTCAATCCCTTGCGCTGCGGATCCTCAAGCGATGTCCCGAACATGTCGCTGCAAACATCTTCATATTGAATGCGGAAAATCCGTGGGAACTGGATCGCTATTCCGAGGGGTTCAGTGGCCTCCACTATGCCGCAAGCTTCGGCATACAGGAACTGGTTGCAAGTTTACTCAATATTGGAAGCCGTGACCTCAACCAGAAGGACTTTAAGGGCCGTACACCTTTGGTCCTAGCTGCTAAAAATGGCCATGAAGGGGTGGTAAAGATATTGTTGGATCGGAATGGTGTCAATCCCAACGCGGCAGACAATCACGGGCAATCACCGCTCAGTTGGGCGGCTAACAATGGCCATGAGGGAGTAGTGATAATGCTACTGGGTCGAAGCGGTATCGATGCCATCGCAGTAGACAACTTTAGCCAAACACCACTTGGCTGGGCTGCCAAGAGCGGGCACGAAGGAGTGCTAAAGTTACTCTTGAGTAGAACCGATGTTGACCCTTCTGCGCCGGATATGTATGGCCGAACACCACTCCTCTGGGCCGCTATTAATGGACACGAAGGGGTGGTTAAGGTACTATTGGACCGAGCGGCGTTCACCCTCAACCTATCTGATTATTTTGGACAATCTCCACTAAGCCGAGCAGCCAAAAACGGACACGAGGGGGTAGTAAAAATGCTGCTCAGTCGGGCAGATGTCGACCCCAACGCAGCAGACCGCCAGGACCGAACGCCCCTCTATTGGGCTGCTGGTGAGGGTCACGGAGCAGTAGTAAAATTTCTACTGGAACGAGACGGTGTCGACCACTCCATGCGTGATAAAGACGGTAGAACACTGCTCTGCTGGGCTGCTAGCCAAGGACATGAAGGTGTGGTGGAGATTCTATTGAGCCAACCCGATGTCAACCCAAATGTCACAGACCTCAAGCAGCGAACGCCACTCTATTGGGCTGCTTTTAATGGACATGAAGGAGTAACAGGGATTTTACTGGACCGAGACGATGCTGACTCAACGGACGCCAATATTAGAACGCTACTCGATCAGGCATCTCAGAATGGGCATGAGGGAGTAGTTAGGATGTTGGTGAACCGAACAGACTTCAACCCCAACTCGGCCGATATCAACGGCCAAACGCCGCTCCATCTGGCTATCGATTATGGACGAGCAGGACTAGCGAAGATTCTTCTGGACCGGCCTGATACTAACCCCAACTCGATCGATATCAACGGCCGAACACCACTCCATCTGGCTGTTAGGGGTGGACGAGTAGGACTAGCGAAGATTCTCCTGGATCGACCTGGTACCAACCCCAACTGGGAGGATAGATTCGGCACTACACCGCTCATGCTTGCTGCCGGGTGCATACGCGGCGAAGAACACCGGTATCTCCTCTGGCCAGGCAGCGAGGATTTGGTGAAACTCCTGTTGGACCAACCTGGCGCCGACCCCAATCTAAACAACGGATTTGGCAGAACACTGTTCGATTGGGCTGCTGAGAGAGGGTACGACCGCCTGATGAGGCTTCTACTGGACCGACCCGATGCAACCTCACGCTAGGAAACCGCTTTGATCGAACCCCACTTTCGTGTGCTGTCTGGAACGGGCATAGGTAACTAGTGAAGATACTGCGCGGCCGATCCGATGCCAGCCCTGACCACCCGGCCCAAATATCTCTCAATTAAACCTACTACCCTTTGGTAATGGAAAAGTACCGACTTGTAAGACTTGTGGGGTCTCTTGATAAATTATCCTTGTTTTCATGCTTCCCTTTGTCTTGTGGCTTTTAGGAAGGGAACGTGGAAGGCTTCGAGTATTTACCTCTTAGCCGTTGGTAGAATTTGGTTTTCGATATATATCTGCTTTGTAGACAGGATGCGGGGACGCTCTATGCCATGTCGCGTAAGTACCTGTATAGTGCATATTGGTCCTTTTTCGAGTTCACGGGTTTCCAAGATGGTGTGGGTTCTGACCTGTTCTACTTGTGTATGTTGCTAGTTTCTCTGACTCGATTATTTCTTTGAATTACTTATAAATATTGCATACCTGAGAAGACGGAAACGTAATGATTTCGATGGCTCTGAGGAATTTCCCCTAACCCCTAGCTATATACTCCCCCCCACCCGAATTTCTCTCCCCCACTATCCTCAACCGTTCGCCCGCTGAGAGGTTATCCGTCAATGCCCCTCTTTACCCAGTTCCGCAGGGGGAAATTCATGGCATATCCCCCCGCCCCAGCCAGTTCTAGACACCCAGTGATTCTTTTTCTATTGTTATGCCTCGAGCGCACCACACAAGAAAACAAATAGTGGGGAAGCAATGCCATGGAGCTGCTCACCTATGGGAGATTGTGGTTTATGGTTCTTGTTGGCGCAACGCACGACCTCATGTTACGGGGATAGCCACCGCTGGAAAAGCAGGTAGAAACAAGCCGACCGGACGCGCCAACTGACCCCGCTGTGGATGGCGGTTCCGATATGGTCACACAATAGAATCGGAAAATACTACTTGTACAGCGAAAATCCCAATTCAGGCGTTTGATTTCCGTAGTTCGAATACCACCCAAGCTGTGCTGGAGGGCGACCACTCAGTGCGTAGTCTTCCTGTCAGCCCCACCTAGCTAATCTTTAAGGCCAAGTCTCTGAAATATTCCCCAACGCAATGGACGTTAATTTCTAGGAGGGCAAATCGAAGAGGAGAATGCATCAACCCGCCTTGGCAGATTGGCGGAGTTCGGTAGATGTGAGCGGTAGGGGTTTTATCTCGAAAATGCTATGAGGGTCTGTAGTGGAATTAGAGACGTCCGGGGCATTTCGTGAATCCCGTATTCTCCCTTTCTCATTCTTAGTGTGACGGTGAATGTAGATATCTTGGAGCGGATCGAGTACTCATTTGACATACCGAGTGAGATTTGCTGAGTAATCTAGCGGGATTTCCCCCTGCTTGTAGGGTGGGGGTAGTGTGGAGTCCTGAGAGATAGAAGTGGGTATTTGATTAACAGAGAGACCAGGAAGTGGGCCGATTGGAGCGCATGAAAAGGGAAGGAGATCTGGATACCTTGGTTTACCTCCAACACTAGGGAGAGGAAATCTAGATAAAGAGTATCACAGATACTCCAAACGGCAAAATCTCCTGGATTCACCCCCTTCCCGAGCAGTTTTTGGAGGTTCGATTCGGTTGGAAATCTTGTAATGAGAGTCCGAGCAATTCAGGCACGAAGTGATCCACCCATGTGTTCGTGCCACTTCACAGAACAGTAAGCTCCCGTAGGAGGAGTTATGGTTGGCGCTGATGTGGGTCAAGCAAGCTAGAGAGTATCCCGGAACAAATCCGGATATTCGGGTATCGTACTCTCGGTAGAGTGTCGCTCGCCGAAGGGGTAGTTTTGGGAATCACCTTCAATACAACACGGTAGTATACTATTTCGTTCTTTAATCGCTGCGTAACTTACCGTCCGTCTCAAACAGCGCTTTGACAGAGGATGAGTGATGGATCATGAAGACTATTCTCGACTATCGTGCCGGGAAGGAAATAGCGCAAGGATTCTTCCTCTTTTAAAAAACTCTTATGGCTCTTCTTCTGCACTCGCCCATCAGTCTTGGAGTATGTGGTACCGGTACACTGTAAAGGTCCCACTCGAGGCGTCTAGAGTCGGCGTTTACTCACTAAACATTTTTTGCTCGTTCAGGTGTTTTGCATAACCCCCTTCTTCTCCTTTGCTTCCGTTCCCCGCCTTTCCGGGGATACCACGTTTTTGGCAGGCGATGGGATTCCGCTCCCAGCATGCAAGAAATGAAGCGCAATGTTTAATTACGATTGAGGGCCGAGTCGATTTTTTGATGCGGGCTCTGGGATTCCTGACCCTGTCCCCCCTGCGGTCTGGCCGTCATAGCGCCCCGGAGCGTTTATAATTCATGCCCTGGATAACATCCAGGGGGTACGCGGGTTACCAGTACTCATGCAGTGCCGCCGAGGGATCCGCAGCGGCAGTTATGGCTACCACAACAGAAGCCGATGGTGGAAAGATGGTTATGGAGAATCGCCAGGTCACCGGGACGGTCGAAACTTTTAATCACGCGAAACGTGCAAGAACGAATTTCGCTGGGTAGAGGAACATGTTATGCTGCAGGAAACGTCTGAATCCACCCTTGTCATGCAATTATTTAGAGCCAAGTGTTGATGCTAGGGGGTTGAACCGGAGTCGTTTCTAAACCATGTGCATATGTATGCTCGAGCGCTGATATTGAGGTCTCGAGAGCAGCGAAAGGTTGCTCACAGTGTCGTTGCGGTTGGGGCTTGACCAATCAAGTCGGATATCATAGAATATATCGTTTTTTGCCACACCGCCGGGATTACAGAACATCGCTTATGATACTGGTAGTACAAGTATGAGCAAGGTGTGGCGAGTCACGGGGACTGCGGCACCATGCGCAGGATTGCTTTTTGTCCGGACACCCCGCTTTCTCCAGAAACCGACGACTGTGTCTTCGTTAATATTCTCCTGACCCAATCTAACGTTTTCTTGCTTCGAAGAGAAGAGATCATCATGTACACCGCCAACCTCCATTCAGAAATCATAGGCAGCTACAACCAAAACCTGCTCAACAATAACAACAATAGTTTTAACATCACAAACTATAATTGTACTGCCGGGGGCCACACGACTGCCGGTGATGAAGAATCGCGGATTCTGTCTTGGATATCACCACTGGAGTCATGGAGGAGGCACAGTGATGTGGTTCGCGCCAGTGCCAAAGGTGTAGGAGAGTGGTTACTGCAATGTCAGGAGTTTCGGACATGGCGGCAGGGTGGAAACGATCTGTCAGATAGTAGGATTCTGTTTTGTCATGGGGTACCAGGGGCAGGGAAGACTTTTATCTGGTAGGATTTGCGATTCCGTGTCCACCCAAACCTCTACTTACATAGTACTAGCTCCTTGGTTATAGATACGCTATGCGACCAGACTGCCGGTGCACCTGCCGCAGTTGGTTGCCTATACTGCGATTACCGGGGCCAGAAAGAGCAAACGGTTGAGGTTATGATTGGGAGTCTCCTGATGCAGTTTTTGACGGGATTACCGCAAATTCCAGAAGCGGTCGTACAAGCCTTCTGGACAGCGAAGACCCAGCTCGGAGGACGGGCACTAGAGCTTGCGAAGATTATTGAACTATTTCCACCGGTGTTGGAGCGCTTCCAGCGAGTATTCATTTGTGTCGATGCACTGGATGAGTTTGTACTAGAATACAGGGTCGGATTTCTACGCTCTCTACGCCAGCTTTTGGATAAATCACCAAATATTAGATTATTTCTTACTGCGAGGCCCCATGCCCAATCGGATATAGAAAGTAACATCCCGTTGCACATTGGAACCATCACTATACAACCTCGCTTCAGCGATATCGAAAAGTACTTGGTGACAAAGCTGGATACCGATCCACACCCTAGAATGATGGACAGTGCGCTTAGATCGGAGATTATGACGGAGATTTCTAAGCGATATCCAGAAATGTAAGTGTGGCTAAAGGGTACTGCAAACCTATAACTAACAATAGTTCGAAGCTTCCTTCTAGTTTCATTGCAGATCGATTTAATATTGAGAGAGATCACAATCGGTGCGAGAAGGAAGAAGCTCCGTGAGATGGCGGATGGTTTGAGCGACGCTTACACAGCTACTCTAGAGAGAATAAGAGGGCAGAGTGAACCCCTTGCAAGGCTTGGAATTTCTACCTTGATGTGGATTTCATTGACGGAACGACCCTTACGCATCGATGGGTTATGCCATACTCTAGCGATGGAAGTTGGATCTCCGAATATCGATACTGAGGTGGTTCCTTCAATAGACTGTTGTAGCATCCTGTATGGGGCTGGTCACAATTGACCATGCGTCATCCACTGTCCGTCTAGTCCATGCTACTTTAGAGGAATATCTTCGCAGCCACCAGGACGATATGTTTCAGAACGGCCATGCCACTATTGCCAAGGTTTGCTTGAGCTATCTAGGCATTCAAGCGGTTCGGGGGTTCTCGTCTGATCTCAAAACTTTACTACCTTCATTCCCGCTTCTTGATTATGCCTCCTCTCACTGGGGAGCTCATGCGCAGAAAGATCTTACAGCGTCTGTGAAGCATCTTGCACTTGGGATTCTGGAACAATACCCACAGCATGCGGCTGCGAATATCTTTCTTTCCTCGAACGTAGGGTCCTGGCTGTACATGCCGGGGGGCTCTGCGGGTTTTAGTGGATTGCATTATGTCGCATACTTTGGAATCGATGAACTTTTAGAGGTACAGTTGGGTATGGAATGCGTGAATCCGAACCAAATGGATGCTTGGGGCCGCACACCCTTGTTTTTCGCTGCTCAGGAGGGGAATGAAGGAGTGCTAAGGATACTACTAAGACGCACCGATGTAAACCCCAACTCAGCAGATCACTATGGCCAAACACCACTTTTCCGAGCTTCTGCCAATGGCCACGAGGGAGCCGTAGGGGCCCTACTAGGCTGTGCCGGTGTCAACCCCAATTCACGAAGCGTGGGTGACCAAACACCACTCTTCCTTGCTTCTGCAAATGGTTATGAAGGAGTCGTAGAGATCCTGCTGGGTCGTGCCGATGTCAACCCTAACTTAGTAGATCAGTATAGCCGAACACCACTCTTCATAGCTTCTGCCATTGGCCACGAAGGGATCGTAAGGGCCCTACTAGGCCGTGCCGATATCAACCCCAATCCGCCAGGCATGGATGGCCGAACACCACTCTTCCAAGCTTCTACAAATGGCCATGAAGGAGTCGTAAGGATCCTACTAACTCACGCCGATGTCAACCTCAACTCAGCGGATCGGGATGGCCGAACACCACTCTTCCAAGCTTCTGCAAATAGCCATAAAGGAGTCGTAAGGATCCTACTAACTCACGCCGATGTCAACCCCAACTCAGCGGATGAGGATGGCCGAACACCACTCTTCCAAGCTTCTGCCGATGGCCGCGAAGGAGTCGTAAAGGCCCTACTAGGCCGTGCCGATATCAACCCCAATTCACCGAGTGGGGGTGACCGAACACCACTCTTCCAAGCTTCTGCAAATGGCCATGAAGGAGTAGTACGAATCCTATTAAGCCGCGCTAATGTCAGCCCCAACTCCGCAGGTGGGGATGGCCGATAACCACTCTTCCAAGCTTCTAAAAATGGCCACGAAGGAGTGGTAGGAATCCTACTGAGCCACGCCGACATCAATCCCAACTCACCAGATTGGGCTGGCCAGACACCACTATTACAAGCCTGTGCAATCGGCCACGAAGGGGTGGTAAGGACCCTACTAAGTCGTGCCGATGTCGACCCCAACTCAGCAGATTGGCTTGGCCTAACACCACTCATCATAGCTTGTGCGAGGAGCCACGAAGAGGTAGTAAGGACCCTACTAAGTCGTGCCGATGTCAACCCCAACACAACTACTCAGTCTGGCGAAACACCACTTGGTATAGCTAACCTTCGTCAACATCACGGAATAGTAAATTTGTTACAGACACGGCTGTAAATTCCTCAGCTACGAGTACATCGACCATCATCCTACACGTTCTTCCTTAGCTCCCTCTTGCACTTCTCTAGTGCGGTCGCCACTACCGTCTCACCTCACCCCTCTTCCGACACTTTGTTGGGCATTCTCTCACTTCCTCGTCACTCTTGGCTTTAGTGCAGCATTCCCTTTCAATGCTGCCACAGATGTCTTATTCTTTTATTCTATTTTTTCGTTTTTTTCTTTCGAAAGCTACTCTCAGTATACACTCTAGCTATATTTTGACGGAGTTTCTGGCAGGGTTTCCTTTCTCGCATTTTCTCAACTTTCTACTCGGGCGTTTCTGATATAAACTAGACTAGTTATTCCACCTATACTGTGTTTTCACCCCTAGACCTCGCGTGGGGAGCAAGTAGTTGATTTTCCCTTTTCCCATTCCCACCTCTTTCCCCTCGGAAGTGCTTAAAAGTTTGATGATAGCAATAATGTATCCATAGGGCAAAAACAATTTTCATTTTTCCATTTTTCATATATGGGGAGAGATGCCAAATCCGATGGTTTCGACAAGATGTCGCGTCATTCTACACCCCCCGTATTCGCCTCCAAACTCTTCCCTATCTTATCTCCATGCCCCATCAAAGGGCATGGTTTATATCATACAGCTACTCACTATTCCCCCATTTCCCATCGCCACCTCTTCAATATCTAGTCTTCCGTGTATAAAAACCCGAGCAACGGAATGAATCCAATCCGCTCAGCGCAGAATCTATCCGAGTAGGCTTTGGTAAGTCGGCTATATCAGCGAGGCTGGCTGCAAGTCGACCATCGAAACCCACATCCGCAGCAACATGGGTTTCACCTGGCTGGAGAATTTAATAGAACCCATTTCTTGAAATGTCCCGTCCGCCTACCACAGCCCTACCAATTGTGATAGGGAGCTTAACATGGGCTCATGTATTCTCACTCGGTTACCTTCTCCGACTGGAAGCCTACTAGACCAGTATTAAGCCCACTAATACACCCCACACAGCGCCCACGAGTAATGAGGAGCGTGAGAAGAGGATCACCGATCGGGAATGAAAAATGAAAAAACAATCATTTTTAGTCCTATTTGATCTTTTACCGTTTCTTTTATGATACTTACGCCACGCTCCTCCGGAAAGACGTCTAGCGCATCCCGAAACACGGACTGTGATCCGGTTTCTTCAAAACACCAATAATCCTACTCTACTATCATACTACCGGTGGCGTGGGCTCCTTGAGATCTTAAGGGTGTTGGAAATAATTTTACCCCCATTTTTCCGCTGGCATTGCGCCCGCAGCCGAATAATGTCCATCTCCAGAAAATGTGTTCCCGATATTGCCAGGTTCTTTTGTTCGGCGTTTTGGCTTTTAACTACCAGATCAGAGACATATTGGCACAATTTTTGTTCATTGGCTCTTCATTTCTCCTTTCTGCTCATTTTACCTAGCCTTTCTTTTTAGCAAAAGATATCTTTACGGAGGTGCCATAAGTACCCCATCATCACCGACGAATCCTCCGACCAATCGTGGTCGTAGAGTTAGTGATATCCCAGAGCTCACAACATGCTCCCCCATCCCTACTTACATACCTACCTATGATACCATCTACATTGGCCAATCCACAGCGGCAGATATCACGGCTACCGTACCAGGACGGGAAACCAGGGAAGAAGGTTAGTTAGTCTACGGGCAGTGCTCCCAGTCAACTAAAATTGGTCAATGCACCCAATGCCACCCAGTAAGACACACACTAGTGCTACAATAAGTTAAAACAAAGATAAGGTAAAACAAATAAATAAAATTTAAAATTTAAATGGGGTGATATGCTATCCATAATCTTGAAGATTCTAGATCGATGTTGGTTTGTTGAGATAGATTGTGGCAGAGATTGACAGGAGATTCTCCAGACATTTCTTTCCTTTGGGATCACGGGAGTGTATGGAGGAAAGGATAGCATACTTAGAGAGATACGGATAGGTGTGGCGATTCATGGAATGGTCAGGATACATTGTTTATGTCTTACCTATACACTCGTCTTCACTGTTAGTTTAGAGAAGAGAGGAACAAAAGTTGTTTTTCCTTACCTTACGCTCTTGTCCACGTCCTGCCATAGTTCCCACATAGTCCTTTAGTTTTTTTCTATCGCTGCGCGAGTCAATCATTGACTGCTATACCCACACATAATACATAAAGGGAAACCCAGGACTAGTGCCGTCCGACTGTCGTCGCCCCGCCCAGTCCGTCCAAATACAAGATGTTGGAATATTGTCCCTGAGTTTCGATTTCATACTTTCTATTGGTTTCCTATAAGATCTTCACGAACTCTCCTTTATACCTTACTTGATGTCTGAAACTGTTATTACCCTGTTGTCTCCGTACTGTTTCCTCTCTATCTCCTTGCAGTGAAAATTTCTCTCTTGTTTCTTTCTTGTTTCAGTGGGACAAGACTTTCGTCCCCCTTACCGGAGATGAAAATTTTCATCCACACAGGCACCGTATTAGATGTGGATCAACTTGTGTTAAAAGGGCCTTATTATCTACTTAGAAGTGATATGCGAATTCCGACCCCTCAATCGTGTGCCTAAGAAAACTCTTGCTGGATTTTATCTATCATTCCTACCTATACTTCTCTCTCTTCACGTTACCAAAAGCTTTATTATACTTCACAAGACATTGTTGTCCTCCGACGTCCTGACCCCGTCTAGGACGGACTGGACGACTGGAAGCGCTGGCTACGGGATGGCGATCCCCGGGTCACGTGGGGTGGCCCAGACCCATATGTCGTTCTTGTTATAATTATGCGGGTCGACGATACCAGGATAATAAATTAGGCTAAGATCACATACCTTATCGCGGAAATTGTCTAGACCCACAATTTCACATACAATCAACTCGAGCAGAAGGTCCATGCCAGAAGGTTTGAATTGGGATTGTTGGTGAAACATATCCATATCTATCTTACACTCGAGTAAGTATCGGTAGTCATATCATATCGTGCTTACTGCGTCAGGCACGGAATTCTTACTCTGCGTGTCGTTGCGGCCTCGCCGATCAAGTTGGACAGAATATAAAGGGCTTTGCCGCACTTTCGCACAGTGCAGTACAGGTACTTGAGTGCATACGGACACCCGAGTACCTGTACTCCAGCAGCCGGATTGGAGTCGATGCAGCACTGCGTGCTTATCGACCCTCCGATTTCAATCCGGCTGCTGGAGTACAGTGCAGTGCAGTGCTGCGCACGAGAGGCGAGTGACCAATCAAGGCAACTAAGGCAACCCCTCCCTCACAGTATTACTTTGTTGTCAGGACACCCCCGCTTTTACGGGATACCGACCATCTCTGTCAATATCCCTCTGACTCTACCCAGCGTTCCCCTACCCCAAAGAGAAGATATCATCACAAACACCACCAGCCTCCAGTCAGAAATCATGAGCAGCTACACCCCAAACATGTTTAGCAATAACAACAGCTGTTTCAATGTTGCAAACTTTAATTGCACTACCAAAAACTACACAGTTATCAACGATGAAGTATCGCAGATTCTATCTTGGATATCACCATTGGAGTCATGGAAGAGGCACAGTGATGTGGTTCGCGCTCGTGCCAAAAGCGTAGGAGAGTGGGTATTGAAAAGTAGCGAGTTTCAAGAATGGCGACAGGGTAAAAACGATGAGTCAGCTAGTAGGATTCTGTTTTGTCATGGGGTTCCCGGAGCAGGAAAAACTTTTATTTGGTAGGATTTGCTACTCTATATACACTTAAACCACCACTTACCTAGTAATAGTTCCTTGGTTATCGATACACTATGCGATGAGACTGCTGGTACGCATGTCGTAGTTGGCTGCCTATACTGCGATTACCGAGGCCAGAAAGAGCAAACGGTGGAAGCCATGATTGGGAGCCTCTTAAAGCAGTTTGTGGCGGGATTGCCGGCGATCCCAGAACCGATCACAAAAGCCTTCCGAAAAGCGAAGACCCACCTCGGAGGACGGGTACCAGAATTGGCGAAGATTATCGAACTATTTCCGCCAGTTTTGGAACGCTTCCAGCAAGTATTCATTTGCGTCGATGCACTGGATGAGCTTGCGCCAGAATACAGAGCCGGATTTCTACGCTCTCTACGCCAGGTTTTAGATAAATCACCGAACGCTAAGCTATTACTTACCGCGAGGGCCCATGCCCAATCAGATTTAGAAAGGGATATCCCACTGCACATGAGAATCATCGCTATACAACCTCTCTGCAGTGATATCGGAAAGTTCTTGGTGACAAAACTAGATACCGATCCACACCCTAGAGTGATGGACGATGCGCTTCGGTTAGAAATCATGACAGAGATACCTAAGCAATCTTCAAAAATGTAACTATGGATAAAAAGGACATTGGGAACTTTTAGCTAACGATATGTTGAAGCTTCCTTCTAGTTTCATTGCAGATCGATTCAATATTAGGAGAGGTCACAATCGGTGGGAGAAAGAAGAAGGCCCGGGAGATGACGAATGGTTTGAGCGACGCTTACACAGCTACTCTAGAGAGAATAAGAGGGCAGAGTGGAGCCCTTGTGAGGCTCGGGGTTTCCACCTTGATGTGGATTTCATTGGCAGAACGACCCTTACGCATCGATGAGTTATGCCATACTCTAGCGATGGAAGTTGGATCTCCGAATATTGATACTGAGATGGTTCCTTCAATAGAGACTGTTGTAGCATCCTGTATGGGGCTCGTCACAATTGACCATACTTCATCCACTGTCCGTCTAGTCCATGCTACTTTAGAGGAATATCTTCGCAGCCACCAGGACGATATGTTTCGGAATGGCCATGCCACTATCGCCGAGGTTTGCTTAAGCTATCTAGGCGTTCAAACGGTCCGGGGACTCCCGTCTGATCTTAAAACTGCACCGCCTGCATTCCCGCTTCTTGACTATGCCTCCTCTCACTGGGGAGCTCATGCGCGGAAAGAGCTTACAGCGTCTGTGAAGCATCTTGCACTTGGGATTCTAGAACAATACCCACAGCATGCGGCGGCAAATATCTTTCTCTCCTCGAACGGAAGAGCCTGGCCGCGCATGTGGGGGAGTTCTGTGGGTTTTAGTGGATTGCATTATGTCGCATACTTTGGAATCGATGAACTTTTAGAGGCACAATTGAGTATGGAATGGGTAAATCCGAACCAAACGGATACATGGGACCGCACACCTTTGAATTTGGCTGCTCAAGAGGGGAACGAAGGAGTGTTAAGGATCCTACTAAGCCATGCCGATGTGAACCCCGACTCAGTTGATCGGTATGGCAAAACACCACTCTCCCAAGCCTCCATATATGGCCATGGGGGGGTGGTCAGGATCCTACTAAGCCGCGCCGATGTAAACCCCAACTCAGTGGATTGGGTTGGCCAAACACCGCTCTTCCTAGCCTCGGCAAATGGCCATGAAGGGGTGGTAAGGGCCCTGCTAAGCCGCACCGATGTTGACCCGAACTTGGTGGATTGGGATGACCAAACACCACTCTTTCAAGCTTCTGCAAATGGCCACGAAGAGGTGGTAAGGGCCCTACTTGACCGCGCCGATGTCAACCCAAATTCAGCAGACCAGTATGGCCAGACACCACTCTCCCGAGCCTCTGCAAACGGTCTTGAAGGTGTCTTAAAGATCTTACTTGACCGCGCTGATGTCAACCCAAATTCAACCGACCGATATGGCCAGACACCACTCTTCCAAGCCTCCGAAAGGGGTCATGAAGAGGCGGTAAGGACCCTACTTGACCGCGCCGATGTCAACCCAAATTCAGCAGATCAGTATGGCCAGACACCGCTCTCCCGAGCCTCTGCAAGCGGTCGTGAAGGTGTCTTAAAGATCTTACTTGACCGCGCTGATGTCGACCCGAATTCAGCAGATCTATTTGGCCAGACACCACTCTTCCACGCTTCCGCAAATGCTCGTGAAGGAGTCTTAAGGATTCTACTGAACCACGCCGATGTCAATCCCAACTTAGCAGATCGGGGTGACGAAACGCCAATCTTCCGAGCATCTAAAAATGGCCATGAAAACATTGTAAGAATCCTACTAAGCAGTGCCGATGTCGACCCCAGCTCCACAGATTTGTATGGCTGTACACCGCTCCGTATAGCCCACTTGCATCGCCACCGCGGAATAGTAACTCTACTAAGGGCCCGGCGGTAATCTACCCAGCCATATCGACCTCCACCTAAGCCTCCCGTTGTATCAACCCGAGCCCAAATCGGTGGACCCAACCCGTCCCGAGCCCACCACGGGTCAGGCCCGGCCCAACCCGCTAAACAAAAAATACCCCGGGCTAGCCCAGCGGGCCCAATAGCTAGTTCATGTTCACTAGGGGGAAGAAAAGTTTAACAGCTTAAGAGGTTGGATTGCCTATAGGACGTGCTAATAGGAGATACACAGTTAAATAGCATGCAGTTTTGGCGCTTGCATTGAGCGGGCATGCAGTGTATTATTCCTTTCACATCCTATCACATGCCAGTAGGCGTAGGATATGGGTTTTTTTGTTCTACTGATACTCATTGCCATAGGCAATGCATCAGGCATTGGGTGTTTGGTTTAGTGTTGCTCCTTTCATATGATACCATATGCCATTAAGCATACGGTAGTTGGCATAGGGCGCAGATTTTTTGAGATCGCGGAGGATCATGATTTTGCCAGGTTAATGTTTCTCTATAGTTTGGTGAGTTTTCGGGAGTTGCTTGTTATGCGGAGATATGATATATCTCCTGGCCTATCCTTAGCTAGCAGACCCGCAGATCGCTTACCGTAGTCCACTGCCCTTCCACGTCCATCTGCGCTCAGAGCCTATTGTGATTGAACCTCCACCCTTCCACCTTTTAGTGCTCTCCTTATGATAGGTTTCATTAAAGAAGGGCTCGGAAGATTGCCCGTTCAATGTTAAATTCTGAAATATACGCTATATTACAGTATCAGTTTCTACAAAACAAAATAAAGAAAGGGCTCTATTAACCAGTTCACCGACTAAATGATACTATATAATTCGACGGGGAAATCTTGAGAGTGAAATAGAACCAAAAGCATCGATCAAAGCTATTATAGGAGGTTAGGTGGGAGTTCCATTCAACCAATTGAGGACCAACAGACAGAGGCATTGAGCAGCCTCAATACTTTCGGGACAAGGCGAGTGTAGTGAACCGGCAGCAATCCACTCAGCACCAGAAAACACAGACACCGGCCCCGAGGACATTGCCAGGGCTGACAAGATGTTGACGGCCAATATGGGTGGGTATTCCTTCCGCTATCGTACTTCCAGCTTCCCACTATTTCAAGACAAACATCTTGTAAGGGTATACAGATGGGCCGGGGAGCTGAGAAGATATTTTCAATAAAATACCGTAGCGGATCATCCACAGTATTTTCTAGTTCAGTATCCGCACAATAGCGTTCACAGTCACCCTTCGGGGGTCGCATAAGTCTTGACAAGCTCCTGAACAACTCTATCCGCCAATCCATTCCCACATTTAAGGAATCTTGTCTCCCAACTCCATGGATTCGGAACTATGGCTCTCATGGTTACATGTAACTCATCCAGGATACCCACGATAGGGTGACGCACTAACCGCAGAAATTGCAGAAGCCCACTGGGCAGCACGGCCTCCGGTGTTCCGGGCCTAGCCCACGAAAGCTTGGACCTATGGGAAGGCTTGTCACCATCCCACGCCTGCTTCCTTAGGGAGTGTTTTGCTCGCTCTGAATTGAGATGGTCGTGATTTAGAACCGCTAGACTAAAGCATAGTTTGAGATTGAGATAGCCAGGATGTTTGGCTTGGTAATGTTTCCAAATCGTGTTCTCAAATCATGGTTTGGGAAAAGCTTAGGTTGGGATTTGAAGATTTAGGGATACGATTGTTTTGTTTATAAACTTAGGTGCTATATTAGATTGCAAGATGTATTATCATGACATGAAAGCCAAAAATCATAGAGCGTATAGTTTAGGAAAATCGCAGTTGATATTCCCACCTCTTTACCCAAATTTCTAATTTAATGGTGTTTGGTGGAGGGCTATTTGGAAATCATGATTCCAAATTACAGCTATGATATCCCAAATGGCCGCGAGCCAAACAGGTCCTTAGTCTCCCCTCACCTCACCCCACCCCCAACACTATTGAGCCTTCTCCCACCCCTCCTCCGTGCACAGCTCTAGTCCGATATTCCACTCAGATGGTGCCCAGAGCTCCCATCCTCTCACCATCTTTTGCTCTCCTTTTTCTTGAATGCCCCATGTGCTCTATGGATACTGTAACTGGGTTTCCGGCAGGGCAGCTTTTTTCTTTCTTTACTTAACTTTACTCTTTGGCGTTCCGGATGTGGATAAGCTATTCGACATGTGTGATGTTCTCTGCTGGGGCCGGCGCAGGAGCAAGTAGTTAATGCTCCTCTCTCACAAGTGCTTAAAAGTTCGGCGGTAGTATTATAATTCTCAGAGGTATGGTATAGTGCTCTGCTATCTCATAAGGCACAAAGAAAGTTCCCCCCCTCTTTCGTTCTTTTACATGCGAACAGGGATCAAGAGTACCTTGTGATAGATAGGAGAGGATTTGACAATGAACACAGAGGACGGAGCTACGCTCAATCACCCTGACCTCCCCCCCCCCCTACCTCTAAAATACTAGTTCTTCCGTATATAAGCAATACGAGCAACAAAACGAACCCAATCCACTCATTGCAGGATTAGACAAAGTAGGTTTTGGTGAAGAAACCGCACCAACGAACCCGGCTGTAGTGGCACAGGTCTCACCTGGCGTGGGTACTTAAGAGAGAACCTCTCTAGAAATGCCTCATCTGCCCACTATCATACAGCTTTATTAATTTTGATGCCCAGCTTGATATAGATCATGATTTCTCACCCGATCTCGTACACTAGTGGGATATCGAAAACTGGTATAGTATCTAGCATGGGCTTCCTAGTCACTAATTTACCCTGAGCGTTGAATACGGGAGTGGATACCCCGAGAGATATTCTAGCACACCAACGCGGGATACGCACTGAAGTTGTTTTCCCGTTGGATAAGTTGTCGAGTCGATCAACCAAGCTTTTCCTGCTATGTTACCACCATTTCTGACATTAGAAGCCCAGTGGATTAATTCTGTGCCACTGATACAGCCTGTATTATTTTCACGACTATCAAGTAGCGTGAGGAAAGGCCACCAGCTAGGAATGACGAATAGCTGCTCTCATTCCTATTTGTCAGCAGAGACCCAAGCCTCCTACCGGTCGGTACTCTACTATTTTTGAAACGGGTTCGGTTAAGATTTGGGCGTTACCGGTGAGTCGATTCTGCGACCCGGGCACTCGGATTCCTCTCCCCGTTACCTTCGGTTTTCAGTCAGGTTAACATCTCCAGACACCAACCATCAGAGCACAGATCTGGTATCATAGGTACTCGCACGCAGTCACAAAGGGCGGAAAACTTTGTGGTAGCTCTTATGAGTGGGTATAGCAGTCAATGATTGACTCGCGCAGCGATAGAGAGAAAAACTAAAGGACTATGTGGGAACTGTCACAGGATGTGGACAAGAGTGAGAGGTAAGGAAAAACAACTTCTTTCGTTTCTAAACTACTGGTAAAGACAGGTGTATAAGTAAGACATGAACAATGTATCCTGACCATTCCATGAATCACCACACCAATCCATATCTCCACACTAATCCATTGAACCTCTGACTCCCGAAACCTCCGCAATCTATCTCAATAAATCAACAGCCATTTAGAACCTTCAACAGTAGCAAAGCAGGGATTATGTCGATCGATCCATAAATACCGTGGAAAGAGAATTTCTGGCTTTGTAGAAGTCGGAAATCCAAACAAGTTGCACTGCTGCTTACTTTCCTCGAGGGACAGGAATCGGAGATCCTGAAGGGCTACCCAGAGTCTCAAGCAATCCCTACGGGACCTGGTCTGTACTGAGCCCAATTTCATGATTCTTACCTCACATTATCCCAAAATCCCCCTCCTGTTTGTAATATGATCTACCCGTATCCGCTCAGGGTTGCTCATGTCAACTATGCCTTGTTTTTTTCCACTAATATCGACCAACTACTAACTACCCCGTAGGATCTTGCTGATTTGTTTTTCCCTTTATGACCATGCGCGAGTATACTGCTAGAAGGTTACCCACGTAGTGCCAGCTATCATTTACATTGCATAATCCACAGCGGCAGTCATTATGGCTAGAACGGTGGAAGTCATGATCGGGAGCCTCCTAAGGTAGTTTGTGGCGGGATTACCGCAAATTCCAGAACCGATCACAAAAGCCTTCCGAGAAGCGAAGACCCAGCTTGGGGGACGGGCACTAGAGCTTGCGAAGATTATCGAACTATTTCCGCCAGTTTTGGAACGCTTCCAGCAAGCGTTCATTTGTGTCGGCGCAATAGATGAGTTTGTACCAGAATACAGAGCCGGGTTTCTACGCTCTCTACGCCAGGTTTTAGATAAATCACCGAACGCTAAGCTATTACTTACCGCGAGGGCCCATGTCCAATCAGATTTAGAAAGAGATATCCCACTACACACGAGAATCATCGCTATACAACCTCTCTTCAGCGATATCGAAAAGTTCTTGGTGACAAAACTGGATACCGATCCACATCCAAGAGTGATGGACGATGTGCTTAGGTTAGAAATTATGACAGAGATACCTAAGCGATCTTCAGAAATGTAAGTATGACTAGAGGACGTTGCGAAATTATTAGCTAACGACATTAAAGCTTCCTTCTAGTTTCATTGCAGATCGATTCGATATTAGGAGAGGTCACAATCGGTGGGAGAAGGAAGAAGCTCCGTGAGATGACAAATGGGTTGAACGACGCTTACACAGCTACTCTAGAGAGAATTAAAGAGCAGCATGGAGCCCTTGCAAGGCTTGGGGTTTCCACCTTGATGTGGATTTCATTGGCAGAACGACCCTTGTAACATCAATGAGCTATGTCATGCTCTAGCCATAGAAGTTGGATCTCCGAATATCGATACTGAAATGATTCCCTCAATAGAGACTGTTGTAGCATCCTGCATGGGGCTAGTCACAATTGACCATGCGTCATCCACTGTCCGTCTAGTCCATGCTACTTTAGAGGAATACCCGCACAGTCATCAAGGCAATGTCTTTCAGAATGGCCGTGCCACTATCGCCAAGGTTTTCTTGAGCTATCTGGGCACCCAACCGGTGAGGGGCTCTCGTCTGATCTTGAGACTGCACCACTTGCATTCCCGCTTCTTGATTTCGCCTCCTGTCACTGGGGAGCTCATGCACGGAAAGAGCTTACAGCGTCTGTGAAGCATCTTGCACTTGGGATTCTAGAACAATACCCACAGCATGCGGCGGCACATATCTTTCTTTCGTCGAACGGAAGTGCCTGGCCGTACAGGTGGGGGAGCTCTGAGGGGTTTAGTGGATTGCATTGTGTCGCACACTTTGGAATCGATGAACTTTTAGAGACACAGTTGGGTATGGAACGGGTGAATCCGAACCAAACAGATGTGTGGGGCCGCACACCTTTGTATTGGGCTGCTCAAGAGGGTAATGAAGGAGCCGTAAGGGTCCTACTAAGCCGCGCCGATGTAAACCCCAACTTAGCAAATTGGCATGGCGAAACGCCAATCTTCCGAGCATCTGAAAATGGCCATGAAAGCATTGTAAGAATTCTACTCAGCCATGCCGATGTCAACCCCAGCTCAGCAGATTCGTATGGCTGTATATAGCCCTCTCCCATCGACACCGCGGAATAGCCACTTTACTACAGACCCTGCGGTAAACTCCCCAGCCATATCGACCAGCACTCAACCCTTCCAATGCCCTAACCCGGGCCCAAATTAATGGACCCGACCCGGCCAAATAAACGATGGCCCGGGCTAGCCCGACGGGCCTAATAGCCAGTCCATGTTCGCCAGGGGAAAGAAAAGTGATTAGCCGAAGAGGGGCTCAGAAGATTAGCCATTCAATATTGACCTCAGAAACACGCACCACTCGTATATTATCAGTTCCAACAACCCAAAATGATTAAAGGATTCTATTACCTAGATTACCGGCCAGGAGATGCTATACAGACGGGGGAAAACTTGGCTATGTGAAATTGAAACTATTAGGAAAGGTTGGATGAGAGGACCACTCAAACTGTTGAAGACCAACCGCGGAGGTATTTAGTAACCCCCACACCTTCGAGGCAGGTGCCGCGAACCGGCAACCATCCGTTTTGTATAGTACCAGAAAACTCGGGCACCGGCCCCGAGGACATTGCCGGAATGGACAAGATTCTGACGGCCGATATGAATGGGACCGTGTCTTCCCTCCGTTGTCGTGCTCCCGGCCACCGACTATGTCAGGACAAATATGTCGCAAGTGAGGATAGGCAGATGGGCGAGGGATATTTTTTCAACAATGTTGAAGCGGATCATCGACAATATTTTCTAGCCCAGTCACCTTTCGGGGGCCCATGAGGCTTGATGAGCTGCCGAAAAACTCTCTTCGCCAATTCATTCCCACATATAAAGAACTTTGTTCCTGCTCCACAGCGCACGTAGCCCATCCACGATACCCACGATAGGGGAACGGCTCGAGTCTTCACACTTACCGCAAAAATTGCACACGCCCACCACGGGTAGCCCGGGCTCCGGGCCCGTTGAAAAGCTTATTACCATCCCACATCTACTTCCTCAGTCTCCTCCTCTTGAGCTTCAACCCCTACAATCACAATCCTCGCCTCACCTTTCTCCCCCGACACACCATTGCGTCCTCTCCCACCTCTCCGCCATGCACAGCTCCAGCCCGATTCCCCCCTTGACTTTAAGTGATACCGCAGAGGTCTTATTATCCTCTCACCACCCTTTTTCTCTCCTTTTTCTCTCGAAAGCCCTGTGTTGCTCCATAGATACTGTAACAAAGTTCCTTGTATGATAGGTTGTTTCTTTCCTCTTTTTTTTTCAAGCCCCCACCCCGACGCTCCGGATATTAGATAAACTACCGGTATTGGACATATTCGATGTTCCCTGCTAGGACCTGGTGCAGGGAGCGAGTGATTGATGCTTTTTTTTCCCCATGTGCTCAAAAAGCCCGATGGTAGTAATAATGTAATAGACCTACTGATGAGGTTGCGGTACTGTATATACTACATGTCTGCCCACTACCACCCTGCTGCCCTCTCCCGCCTCCACAATACTAGTTCTTCCGCATATAAGCAACCTGAGCAATGAAATGAATCCAATCCATTCAGCGCGTGATCAGCCCGAGTAGGTTTCGATGCAGTGGTATGTATGGACTTCACCTGATCTGAGAATTTAGGAGAACCAACCCCTCCCCCGAAATGTCTCATCCGCCCACCGTGGCCCTATCAATCGTGATGGGCTCATGTATTCTCACTCGGTCATCCCTTCTGACTGGAAAACCTGGTCGGTCAACATCAATCAACCCGACAGGTATGATACAGTCACTCGGTAGAAGTGTTCGTGATCTGAGACAATGTTTAATTGCGGTTGCGCCATATGGTGGGGCAGTGTGGGGTTGTCAACGGGCGCGCGTGCGCGCGAGTTCAAGTTCACGATCAACAACCACTGGCACCTCTCAACATTCAACGGTCAATTAACCTGCCATAAATTAAACTAGCTAATATTTTGTATAACCTCCCCTTGCTTCTAAAACTGCAGCCACCCTATCAGGCATTGATTTCCACAACTTCTCAAAAAACTCCTCAGGAATTGACTCTCAAACCAATGGTAATACATGTGCAAGTCTTCTCCTAACAGCCTCTTTTCCTCCTGGAGTACCTGCAATCCTTGGATACTGCTGGTACAATGGCTTTTTAAGCTCAACCCATACATGCTTAAAAGGATTTAAATCAGGGGAATAAGGAGGGTGGTTCACAACCTCAATACTGTTTCTCTCCAACCAATCCATAACACTATATGCCTTGTGAACAGGAGTATTATCTTGCTGAAAAAGAACATCTTCAAGTTGTATACCAAAGGAAATCATTTGATGAATAACAGGAAAAAGATATCTTCTCAAAAGTCTAATATACCTGGTCTTATTGATAGTTTGAGTAATAGGAACTAATGGACCTTTTCTTTTACCCCAAAAGCACCCCCAAACCATAAGCGAGATTCCCTTATCCTTCTCCTTTGGGTGTACACAATCAGCCAACCACTTCTCTGCAGGTTCTCTGAATACCCATTGTTGCTTTGGATCCTTGGATTTCTCCACACTGCACTTATCACTCCAAATCACCCTTTCAAAATCCTCAGCTGTCCAGTTCCTATGAGCTGTAGCCCATCTCAATCTCTTAGCCACATGATCAGGCTTTAGCCTAAGTCTTGACTTGGCTATCCATTTTTTAATGTTTGCTTCTCTGAGTACCCAGTCCACTATGCAGGCAAATTTAGTAGGCAATCATATCCAGTCACTCTGGGTAGCACAAAGAGTTACCAGTATCAAGAGAAACACTGAGTGCATAGTGATCCCTGAAGGCGCATCTGGTCATATTCCGGTTGGACTTGGCTGCCTGTATAATTGTGCGATGCTGTTCACTACTCAAAATGGGAGTGTGACTGGGGTGAGGGAGATTTTCAAGAGATTGGTGTTCACATGCCCGGACAAGAAATATAACGTGTTCGCAAGGTGCTAATCACGTTAATGGTAATAGGTACGATAGTTGGCAGGTGGCCTGCTCTTCCAGAGAGGAGGCGAGAGCTGAGAACTAAAGGAGGCTTCGAGGGTGTACTGAGGAACAAAGAAGTAACCGTTCAACCAAGTATATTGAAATACTGTCTGTCGAAGTCTGCCTTTTCTATCGTAGAAACAGGCGGTCTTTAAATACACAAATCTGTTCATGTCTAGCATGAACGAAACTAATCAAAGGTATCAATTGATACTCTTTGGTAAAACTCCTTAAGTATGAAAGCGATACTTAAAACAAAACATAAAACAAAACCAAGTATCAAACGATACTTAAAACAAACCAAGTATCAAAGTGATACTTAAAACAAAACCAATAACCAAGTATCCGTACCGGTTACATTCCCCAAAACAAAACAACTGTTTAAACAAACAAAACCTAATAATCATCAAAAGCGGAGTCTGAGAAACTAAAGGCTTCAGTTTCCGCTAAAAACTCTTCATCGTAAGTGTCACACCAGGGATAAGAGAAAACTCTAAGGAAACACTTAGGCTTGAAGAAATCTAAATCACAGTAGTCACGAATACCAGATTCGTGCTGTACATCAAACCAAGCATGATCGCAATCAGGACAGTTGTAACCGGTACGGGTACTCGGTTATTGGTTTTGTTTTATGTTTTGTTTCAAGTATCGCTTTGATACTTGGTTTGTTTTAAGTATCGTTTGATACTTGGTTTTGTTTTATGTTTTGTTTCAAGTATCGCTTTGATACTTGGTTTGTTTTAAGTATCGTTTGATACTTGGTTTTGTTTTATGTTTTGTTTTAAGTATCGCTTTAATACTTAAGAAGTTTTACCAAAGTGTATCGCTTGATACCTTTGATTAGTTTTGTTCATGCTAGACATAAACAGATTTGTGTATTTAAAGACCGCCTGTTTCTACGATAGAAAAGGCAGACTTCGACAGACAGTATTTCAATATACTTGGTTGAACAGTTACTTCTTTGTTCCTCAGTACACCCTCGAAGCCTCCTTTAGTTCTCAGCTCTCACCTCCTCTCTGGAAGAGCAGGCCACCTGCCAACTATCGTATCTATTACCGATAACGTGATTAGCACCTTGCGAACACGTTACAACAGTAGTCAATCCAGAGGATTTCGAAATAGTCTTCAAGTTGCATAACATCGCGGTTCAACAACAGTCCAACAATCTGTTGTCGCTGCCTCACATTGAGCTCCACATAGTTTGACATCGTTATGGTATTCGGAGGGTGATTGGTGACTAGATAAAGTTGTCGAGGGCCTGCTCCATAACTTGATTCTCCTCATCGCTGCTTTCGAACTCCGACTCAAAGTATGGTGTCCAAAATCCATCTCTAGTTTCGAGTTCTGCGTGCCATCGCTCAGTTTCTGGCATTGTAGGTATCCAGCACATGGTGATATAATTGATTGTTGGGGGGAGGGATTCGTTTGGCATGTTGTCTTTCCACCATCCGTTCACCATATCCATAGCGTGCTCTAGTCCTTCCAGTGGTTCCCAACTGTTTTCGCTCGTCGGATATCCTTTCCATTTGACTAGGAACTGATCATTTCCATGCCAAAGGCGGTGGTCTCGGATTTCTTCAACTTCCCATTCATCTTTCTTTTCAATGATAATAGGTGCGGGTCGAGAGTGGGTTCTTCCAGGGAATTTGGAGTCGTCATTTGGGTGGAATCGTTTGACAGCAGAGGCATGGAAGACCGCGGTATTGCGGCGGTACATGCGTCCATCTATCTGGACAGTGTAGTTTTCTGTATGCTCGTCAAAAGATAAGACTTTGAAGGGTCCTCGCCATCGGGGTTGCAGTTTCTTGCTGCGTCCGACATTGGTAATGAACATGTTACCGTGTACCATGAGCATGTCTCCTGGTGGGATGGGGACATGTTTGCGTCGTCGTTTCTGGGCAGTAGTGGTGCTTTGGAATCGGACAGCCTTAACAGCTTGGAAGGCATCGTTCCGAATTGCTTGGTGGCGGTTTAGATGGTCATCAGAGGCTGGGACTGAGGAGTTCTTAAATAGTGTTGTAGGTAGAAGGGTGTATTGACGGCCAAAGACTGCCTTGTATGGTGACATTCCCAAGGTATCTGAAAATCCAGCATTGATATATGCAGTGAGCTCAATAAGGGCTGGTTCCCAGTTGGTTTGTCGTTCATTGATCATGTTTCTAATTCTGGTCTTAACTTCGCGGATTTTTCGTTCTGCTTGGCCATTAGTCTCATGGTGTCTAGGGGCAGCCATAATGTGGTTTATTCCGAGGGAGGTCAAGGTTTGCTTCCAGAATCTGGCAGTAAAACAGGGATCAGCATCACTGACAATAGATAAGGGGTACCTGTGGGGGGTAAACAGGTATCGTTAGAGGTTATTCCAGGTGTCTTTGGAGGAATCGGTAACCTTCATTGGTATGAGCCATGTGTATCCGGAGAATCGATCCACAGCTACCAAGATGGTATCATATCCTGCCGACTTGTTGAAAGGTCCTGCGAAATCGATGGCATATGATTCGAATATTTCACATGGTAGTTGGAGGATCTGTGCCTTTCCTTCAGGTAGTTGTGTTCGCTCCTTGTTTGCCTGGCAGAGTTCACATTGTTTGACGAAATCGCAGAAATCTTTGCGCATCTCAGGCCAGTAAACATATTCTGAAGCATATTGAAGGTTGTGGTCCGCACTGTGGTGTCCTTTGTTGTGAATCTTGGATATGACATATTCTCTAATCGTCATTCTTTTGAACATATGGCCTTTTGGTATGTATAGGCAATGTTCACCATAACGGGTGCTGGTAAAGACCATTCCGTTGGATATGTTGTAGGGGGCGAGGTCTCCATGCCTGGAGCTATCCATGGCTTTGAAGTAAATCGGGTCATGGCGATATCCTGCTATCATTTGGCTTCGGAAAGCTGAGGTTAATTCTTCAGTAGTTGATCTAACATCTCGTTCATCCTCGATTAGGGATCCTCTTGTTGGTTCGATAGGGGCTTCCTCTTCCTCAAAGGTTTCATAGAGTTGACGCCGATGCTCGGGAATAGTAGGGGGTATGACCGAGACAATGGTTTCATTGTTATATACTCGTAAGGGTCCACCATATAGTGGTCGTGAATCGATTATGGAAGGAGAGGATGGCGGGGCTGACTGTGGGTGGTGTAAATAGGATATTGCATCCCCGTAGGCTGCTGCTTGTATGGGTTCTTCAAGACCTTGGTATCGTGTTGGAACAGGATTAAGGGTATGAGGAGGTTGGGTCGATTCATCTTCATTGATCATCTCTTCTGCTCCTTCTATGGTGTCGAAGCTGGTGTCTTTGGAATCGTCAGCAGGCATATAGTACGGTCGCTGGTATCTGTTGCCGAACTTGATCTCAGTCTGGTAAAAAGGGCAGGTGTCGTGATAACAGTGGGACCAGTGGAGTCTGCTTTGTTCAAGTTCGTAAGGAGGTATGCTGCGGAGCGTGCAATTGTCTTTCCATTCTTCATCAATGTCCTTTCCTCGTTCTGTTCCGGCAGCACTGTACATGGTGTAAGAGAAAGGATTGGAGGGAGCGGCAGAGCTGGCGGTAGCCATCGATGGTTCTTGTTCATAGGAGGTGTCGTCAGGGCTGTCCTCACTTTGTCTGGTGTGGTCGTGAACAAGAGGGGGGTTTGCAAGGTCTTGATTCTCATATAGGCGGGAGAGAGCATCAGCTAAATAGTTGGTTCTTCTAGGGGTGTAGATAATTTTTGCATCGTATTTGCTGATTTCGCCTATCCATCTTGTTCTTCTTCTTCCAGGTATCCTTTCTGTTTTAAGATTAGTGAGGGGTTGGTGGTCGGTAACAATAGTGCAGGTATTGCCCATGAGGATGTGATTGAAAGCAGCAAGGGCATCAATCACAGCAAGGGCTTCCTTGTCTGTTGTCCCATAGTTCATCTGTGAATTAGTGAACTTTCTGCTGTGTAAAGCGGCCGGTCTTGCCATTTCATGGGAGGCTCCTTGTCCAACCCATGCTCCAACGCCAACATCTGATACATCAGTAATCAGCCATATTGGTTCTGGTTTGCTGTAGTCGATAGGTTGTATAACGTTGGCATTTTTTATCAATTCCTTGATGTTGGTATAGGCTTGGTCATGGGTGTGGGTCCAGACAAATTCTGCATTGCCGGTAAGGTCTGTGAGCGGCGCTGTCACAGTGGCATGGTGTGGTAGGAACTGGGCAATATAGTTGACTAGTCCTAGGAATCGCAGGAGTTCCTTTTGATTCCGGGGTGTCGACCATTCCATTAAACAGGCTATTTTTCCTGGGGCTGCGTGTATTCCTTCATCATCTATAACATGTCCTAGAATATCAAGTTTGTCAGCAAACAGGATTGATTTATTTCTGCTAGCGTAGAATTTAGCTTCCCTAAGTTTGGTACAAACCAGACCTATATGGTAGGCGTGTTCTGTTGTGGTGTTCGAGAAGATGAGAATATCATCAATGTAGACCCAAACAAAATGGTGGAGGTATTCGCTCAGGAGGTTTTCCATAATTCACATAAAGGTGGCGGGCGCATTCATATCACCTTGTAACATAACTCGGCTAATGAAACTTCCGAAGGGTGTTTTGAAACTGTTGTAGCATTCGCTTTCTGGATCTAACCTTGTTTGGAAGTAGGCATCGCTTAGGTCAATCTTACTTCGGAATCTAGCCCGTCCAACTGCATTTAGGATCTGGGTTTGGTTTGGGATAGCGGAGCTGTCCATAACCGTGTTTTCGTTCCGTAGCTTGAGATCAACCAAGGGGCGGATTCTTTTACCATCTGCTTTGGGTTGAACAAATATAGGAGCGGCACCTGGGGCTTCTGCCCGGTAGATGACTCCTCTTCTTTGTTGTTGGTTGATCCAATCACAAAGTGGGCTTTTGTATGCGTCAGGAATAGAGTAGGTGGGTTGGTTCTTGAGATTGGAGGGGTCTCGGAGGCGGATGTGGTGGTTCACCTCTCTCATAGGCGGTATTGTCTTCGGGTATGTTGATCAGGGAAAATATCAGAGTATTCATCCAATAGTTTTTGGATAGTTGCTTCACAGACTGCGGCTCGGTACTCTCCGCTTGTTGGCTTGCATGAGACTCTGACCTTCTGATCTGGAAAATCGATGGTTGACTCCCCATACCTGATTATAGCTTTGTGGCGATTCAGGAATGGCATGCCTATTAGGGCCTCGTATTTGGCTAGGTTTCCAATCAGCATTTCCTGGGGGGGTAGTATAGCAGAACCAAGTCGAATAGTTGCAGAACAGGTTTTATGGCTTGTGGATCGTGATCCCTTTACTGCCATATTGACTGGTATGGGTTGGTTAAGGTCTCGGGTTGGGAGTCCATGGATGGAGACAAAGGCATTACTGATCATATCTCTTCCGATTGCGCCAGTGTCGAATAGGACTCGAGCCCTTTTGCCATTGATCAGGATAGTACCTTCCAGAGCGGTGTGTGCTTTGAATGTAGCCGGAGGTCGAACACTGTTGCATTCCACATCGATATATCCGATATGGATCTCTTCATATTCACTGGATTGGGCGTTATCGCTTTCAACATTGTTGGCCGTCACTTCTTGCTTAATTGCCTTTCCTTTTCCTTTCTTCATAGGACAGTTCTTTGCCATGTGTCCTGTTTTTCCACATTCAAAACATTCTCCTTTTTGCCCTCTCGATTCTTTGGAGGATTTTGTTTTCTTCTTGAAAACCCGTGGGGTATCGACTTCAGAGTTGCTGGAGGCTTTGTGTCATGGCTGGCTGTTCCTACTAGAGGATGTCTGTGTTTTGTAGGCCTTGGTCTCATGGAGAATGGCGTCCTTTCATTCTGCTCTTGCAATTATTACTGCAATATCATCGCCGTCTTCCTCGAGTGGTTCTACTTCTCGCCGGAGGGTAGGGTGCATGGTGTCGTAGAATCGTCACTTCAGGATGTATTTGGAGATACTTCCTCTCTCCATCCGGTCCTTATACATCATTAGGTCCGTAGCCACATCGGTGATTCGCTTGACATGCATTCCTTTAACTTGCTGGAGCTGGTTGAATTTGTTGTATAGGAGGTCGTTGGTTATAGAGGATTGGAATCGTCCTTTCAGGTAATCGAGAACTGTAGTTCCTCTTAATCTTACATTCCCGCCGAAATCCTTATAGCATTGGTGGTATGCGTCGGTTGCCTTTCCTTCGCAGAATGATCCAATGATAAGTCCGGTTGTAGGGTCTTCCACATCTTTTCCTTGTAAGAGTAGGAAGTGTGAGAGTTCTGTTGCCCATCGGTCAAAGACTTCAGGTTTGAGGTCTTTTCCTTCTCCTGTGAACTTCGCTGGGAGGTGGAGTTTAAACTTAGGGGATTCAAATGCTGCGGGTACCTCCTCTTCTTCAGGCCTTGCCCGAGAATTCCCTCCTCCAGAAGGCCCTCCTCCTGTGCTAGCCATATCTGATTCGCTACTAGATTCGGGGTCGTTTGGAGGTTCAAAGGAAGGCTTCTTTGCTGGAGTAGAAGGGAATTCTCCTGGAGGTTGTGTATCTTCCGTGTTTGCAGGATCGCCCGGCTCTTTAGCAGAGCGCCAGGGTTGTTTCTTTCTTGTAAGGTCTTGCCGTGGGATTTGCTTCCCACTCCTGGTCATCAAAGACTCTATCTTGGGTTTGAGATGAAGCCGAATGTGCTGTGATTCTGCTGCTTCTCTCCGCTAGCGTTCTGAGGTGGATATCGATAGGTTGATCAGGCCTAAATCCGGGGACAGGTTCTTAGCCACTTGCTGAGGTTAAAAAAATGTAATGTGTTCGCAAGGTGCTAATCACGTTATCGGTAATAGATACGATAGTTGGCAGGTGGCCTGCTCTTCCAGACAGGAGGCGAGAGCTGCGAACTAAAGGAGGCTTTGGAGGTGTACTGAGGAACAAAGAAGTAACCGTTCAACCAAGTATATTGAAATACTCTCTGTCGAAGTCTGCCTTTTCTATCGTAGAAACAGGCGGTCTTTAAATATACAAATCTGTTCATGTCTAGCATGAACGAAACTAATCAAAGGTATCAATCAATATACTTTGGTAAAACTACTTAAATATCAAAGCGATACTTAAAACAAAATATAAAACAAAACCAAGTATCAAACGATACTTAAAACAAACCAAGTATCAAAGCAATACTTAAAACAAAACATAAAACAAAACCAAGTATCAAAGCGATACTTAAAACAAAACTTAAAACAAAACCAAGTATCAAACGATACTTAAAACAAACTAAGTATCACAGTGATACTTAAAACAAAACATAAAACAAAACCAATAACCGAGTACCCGTACTGGTTACACCGGGTAGTTTTAGGTGGTGGTCTTTTTTTTGCGGCATACTTCATATTTCCAGAATGCTTAACCATTGGTAAAAAAGGTAGAGGAAATTAATAAATTAATTAATTAGGTAAAGGAGGCTTCGGTGGGTGTAGATTTGTGAATGGTCACAGTCACGATAGGGTGAATGGTCATGATCAACTTTACACTTCGTTGAAAGGTGGCATTTTGGCGAGGCAGCTTAGTCATCTGAGACCGGTTTCACGAACACTTCTGCCGAGTGACTGTACATACTGCACAATTTTCACGAATTACCAAATAGCGCGAGGAACAAGACTCCCAGTTATGAAATGATGAATGGCGGTTTGTATGATATTCCCTTCAAATTCCTCTTCATTCAACACCACACACCTCCCCAGAAAAAGCATAAGCCATATCCACCCCCCCCACAACTACAACCACAACCACCAGGACCGTAATCCCTTCCCTCCAAAACACAAATCTCCCATCCCATCATGCTCCGCGGCCAGCACGGGCACCTTAAAATTCCCCAAAGGTGCCGGAAACGGTTCGCTCCCGCACCCCGCAGTCCCATTACACACATTTCCAGGTCCCGCAGGGAGCTTTCGTTTCGCACTTTTTCCCACAAAGTAAGTCAAAGATAACTATTTGTTGGCTGTATTTTTATTTTTTGCTCTCTTAGTTACTCCCCTCTTGTTCGTTCCGCTTGTCATTTCATTAATGATATGCTTCGTTGTTGGGGGGCAGGAGTGAGGAAGGAAGGAAGGAGGAAGGAAGGTGTGTGAGAGATCTCCTAGATCGTCACATCTGTCCCTTCATTGTTTAGTATGATACACAACTGGCTCTACGCACATACTGTATGATCACACCAATGTCAACGCGAATTCAACCAGCAGCGTTCAAGGTTAATATAATCGAACATCCCATAATACCCCCAACCCAAGAGGCAAACACCTAGTACCCCTCTGTCCCTCCCCTACACGCTAACGAAAACCGAACTCTAACAAAAAAAAAAAAAAAAAAAAACTTGAGAAACACGGACGGCAAACCCCCATAAACCACCAAACCACCCAGAGCCACACAAAACCCGGTACCTTACATAATGTTTCCATAGCCACCATACTTAAGCATCACACTCATGTAGGTGTGATATATCATAAAAATTTGCTTCAAACATAAGACGGGATATGGGGTTAGTGCCCAGACTCATAGGATATCACTCAGTGGTAATGTCACGTGATAAAGGCGTTCATCCGGACAATCTAGCCCGTGGATCACGCTTGCCAGTAGTGCTATGAGACAAGATAAGGAACAGGACTACAGCGCCGTAAGAGTGGGGAATTAAATTCATCGCAGATGCGTGTAAGCAAGTAGTCAAGATAACCACATCACCCACCACCACACTCAATCATCCTTCCAATATACGTACAATCCGCCTCCTCCTCCGCCTCCGCCATTCATCCATCCATTGGTGCTTTTTTTTGGAAAGAAAGAAAATATATATACCGCTCAAGACAAGAAAAGTTAAAATTCCCCCGGTTCCCCCCTAACACCGAACAACCCCAGCCCCAAAACTCCCACGTTTGCCCAAACCCCCATCCTCCAGCCACGATACAGCCCCTCAACGCCATACCTCCCGCCATCCTCTTCTTTTGCAACGGACCACATTGTTCCAAACACACCCGTATATCTTCCCACAGGAACGACAGTCTTCTTCGGCTTTGTTACTGCGACTTGGCCCCGTCGGAGGGCGGTTTCAAGCGGTAGCCGGACGATGAGCCCCGCTGTGGAGGATAGGAAGGTCACTAAACTGAAGGTTGTCGGGTTCCCGATTGGGTCTATGCCGAAGCGGCTTCGGAGGAAATGTGGGGTCCCTAAAGAAATGAAGGAGGGGAGTGCAGCGTGGAGAGCTGTGGGGAGGAGGAGGTTGGGTGGACAGGTGTAGGAGGGGAGGAGGTGGATATTTGGGAGGAGATTGCGGGGAAGCTCGGTTGGAGGGGTTATGACCAGTCTTGCTTCGGGTCAGTACATATATGGTGGAGGGAAGGATGTGAGTAGAAAAAAGAAGGCACCTTGTTCGGACTATATCTATTGGCGCCAGAATTAGCGCTGTGACAGTGCACGCTGCAACAGCTACACCCAGTGACGCCAGCGGATCGGCCGAGTCCGCAATCTCCCCCATTCCCGGATCCGGCAGCGACAGCACCGCTGATAGAAATGATCCCGTCCAACTTTCCAACGTCCGCATAAGAATGTTATACACAAACGTTGCGTTCTGACCTATCCATCCTCTCAGTTCAATACTTATCCCATCCCCTCCTATTCCACAGAAGTAGCGTACCTTTCCAAATCCCTGAATACCCCTCTTTACTCCATAAGGCTCTCAGCATCTCCCCCACGGTGTTCACCCGTCCCTGTACAGTCTCGAGCATCCACAGCGGCCGCACTTCCTGGCCCCCCTGACCCCCACCGATAACGTGCCCAGCTCTACCCGTCATACCACTAGGCGGCTTCTGCACGCCCCGCATCCGCGGGACTCCACCTCTGTCCAGCTCCTCCTCAACGTCCTCCGAAAAGTAGGGCGGGTCCGAATCATCGCTTGCATACTATCCAAGCTCCCCATTAGCGAAGCTTAGCAGAAGGAGAGAACGGGCATACATCATCGACATCCTCCTCGTTCTCCTCCACAATCCTCTTCCCAGCCCCCTTTGGCACAGCCCCGCATTGTAACAAGGTCCGGGAATTCTCGAACGGCAGACCAATTAGTTGCAGAGAGTACTGTACTGCAGCTTGCTGGAACCATCCTTTGATAACTTCTTTCGGGGATTGATCCTCGAGGTATTCCGAGTAATCCGCCAGTATGCTACCACCGCTTCTCGAATCTGTCGGTGCGGGTGGATACGAGTATGACGCAGTGGGGAGAGGTGCTGGTGTTGGCGCCGAAGAGTCGAGTGGAGGTATCGGGGGTGAGGGGATGTAATATGGTCGTAGTGGGTTTGGGCCCTGCCGTGTCGACATGATACCAGGTGGGAGTTGTTCCGTTACGTTTCGTTTTTTCGTCTACCGAACCTAACCTGTGCTCCTTTCGATGCCGGGAGGGAGGGATTAATGAAGGGGGGGTGGGGTGGGGACGGAGGAGAGGAGGAGGAATGAGAGAAGAGGGAGGGGCAGAATTTAAGGTGGGGATAAGATTGATCTTTTTTTTTTCTCCTCTTTTTTTTCCCTCTCTTGTTTTGTGGGTGTTAGTCTACTCGTAAAGGGCCCGTGGTCCGTAACGGTGCAAATCGTGGTGGCGGTGGTGCTGGCGGTGGTGGTGGTGGTGGTTGTGATGGGTGTGCTGTTCGACCCAACTGCCCCTCCACCCATGAACTCCAGCAAGGCGTTGCTGTGCCACCAAAGATAAGATAAGATTGAGATCCAGCGACTCACAGATTTTTTCCCCTCCCCATAAATTAAAAGTAATAAGATCACCAACGAGTAAGGCGACCAATGGGGTCACGTGATGCACAACCAAGTGTCAGTCTTCAACCTCCAAAGCTCGAATGTGGATGCAGACCAAGATTAACTTATTGACAAGCTACTCCTACCACACTATTTACTTTACCGCAATTGCACAATAGTGTATCCTCACTTACAGTAGTGCACAGTACATAATATTATATAGTGTTATCAAAGAACCACAACTTCTCGGTGCAAAGATATTTATTCTTCCTAAAAACCCGTTCAACCATAACAGAGCTCCCGGAATCTATCCTAAGACAGTACCTCTACCGGTGTTTAGGTCTTTCGTCAGTCCATACATGGATGGAACACGATAATACAGCATCGCTATGATATAGCAATTCTCCTCCTCCTCTTCTTCTTCCCCCCTTCCTAGCGAAATGTTTTATCACATCACTCTCTCTCTTTTCTTTTACCATTCTTTCTCCCTTTCCCCCCCTTCTCACCAACGAGCATTCAGACCCAACCCCACTGTGAACCCTTGCAATCCGCTCTATCGCAATCCCATGGTTCTCTCCCACTCCTCCTCACCCAAGCCAAAAACACCCGTGATAAAAATAAGGATAAAAAATAGAACACCCACCAAGGAAAACGAAGTATGAACCCACCATCCACCTGCTCAAACTATTGCGACAAAAGGGACAAGTAAACCACAAACAAGGTAAAAACAAAAAAGGAGAAAAACAACAAATGCAACCCCAATCCATCTTAATTTGTATGGAAAACAGAGCAGAAAAGACAGATCAAAGATCTTGTTCCTTTGAGCGAGAAATACCGATAATGTTGATGTTACCGGAGGAAAAAAAATAAAACAAAACGAAAATGACTTACCCACCACATACCCCGTTTGATAAAAAGGAAGAAAAAGCACGCACAATCATAGACCCGGAAAACATCAAAACTACTTTACAGAAGAGAAAAAAAGGTGCCCAGACCGCCCCCATACCCACCCGACGCAAATCAGGCAAGGAGTAAAAATGGAAGAGGTGGAGAGATAGAAAATGTCACCCTGTCATATAATAGCGTGAAAATACACTAGCTAATCCATAGTAGTGATGTTGTTGGAATGATAATAACAGTATGGCGCTAGTAGTGATTAACCAGACACAACTCTCGATCCCCTCCCACTCACATAGAAAGGCAAATGTCAAGGAAAGCAGGAAACAAAATTATTTGAAGAATTACTGGGGTTGAGCCTGGCCCTGATTTTGATTCTGGCTCTGCGACTTCTGGTTGACCGCCTCAAGGGAGGATGCATGGGATTTCCACTCGATTCTGGTTCCTTGTGGAAGGTTAAGCCTGCGTTTGACAGTTTCCCTACCCACGCGACGTTAGCGCTCGGCCTCGAGAATCCTCGAGAAATTAGGATATACGAACTTGATCTTCAAGCAGCTCGACCCGTCCACTCTAGTCCAAACACTGAGAACATCCTCATTTCCTCTAATGCTCAAAACAGCCCCACAAAGATCCTCACCGGCGTCACCAAATTGATCGCCGACAATCGCCAAGAGAAGTTCCTCCCAGTATCTAGTGCTAACACCCTTCTTCAGACGGATGTTCCACTTCCCACCCTTCCTATTCTCCTTGTCCTCCCAAACCGGCCTAATTCCTTTCTTAAAGAGATGGTAGTCGCTCACGTGTGGCAGGACATTCGGCCTGCGCAAGTGACAGTAGACGCACCAGAACTCCTCAACGGTCCCAAAATACGCAATCTTCTGCGTGGACTTTTCATAGTCCTGGAACTTGTTTCCCGGAGAGCGGTACCAAACTACCCAAACATTCTTCAATGGATGGGAATCCTGCTGGTTAACAGCAGCAAGATTACTGTTGGACTTTTTGGTTCCAGCAACAACTTCGGAGGCAGTCAAACCCTTCGGCAACGAAGGGGTAGCAATTGCGCCGGTACTGATACTACCAGCAGCATTCAGACCGTCTCCGCCTGGAGTCTTCGGAGTCTTGAGTCCAAAAGAGCCAAAGGCACCTCCGATCCCGAGATTGAAGGCAGCAGACGCAGACTTGGCTGCGTTTGCGGTTGGAGACGGAAGTGCCGGATGACCAGTATTGATATTATGTAGCTTGGCGAAGGGATTTTCATACGACGGTTTGTGAGAAGAGGTGAGTTTGGCAGAGGGAGGCCCGAAAATCCTGGAGGAGGGGGCATCGCCAGTGGTATTATTGTTACTGTTATTGTGCGCAGACGAAGACACCGAAAGAGAAAGTTTACCAGTGCTAAAACCAATGTCAACAAAAAAAAGCGAGCAAAGGCAGAGGGCCAAGGGACAAACTTGGACCGTCGGTTCCATAGTGAATTAGACTCCATTTGATGACGAATAGGTAAACTATGGGAAAGAGACGGAAGAGTAAGAGAAATTTGGCTGGACGTGGGAGGAGAAACGAGCGGCAAGCAACCTCTGAGTGCCTGGAGGAGGGGGCGGGGTCAATGTCACTGTACAGCGGAGGGGGAAATTTTTAGGAAAAGACGAAGGAAATGAGAACGAGGGGCGTATTTGTCGGCAAACGGTAAACAGGGTATCAGAACAAATCTGTTGTGTCGTGACCTTTTGTCAGTGGCCGTGGCTAAGAAAGTCGGCCTCGGAGGCGTCCAATGGCAGATAGATGTCAAAGACAGGCCAGTGTGCTTTAGCGGTCGGGGTATGCAAAAGTTGGAGGAAAAGAAATGGAACTGTAAATGTATCAATGAGAAAAACTGAGAGGCCAAAGAAGCTGGATTAGTTGAGCGGTAGTTGTGGTAGAAGAAAAACGGAAGGGTGTGGATCGCGGGAGTGAAGAAGTGAAGGGAAAAGATACCGTGGGTCAACGTCAAGGGAAAAATAAAAAGGGTGGAGAGTCAAGGGAACAGAGAGGGAGAGGGAGGGTGGAAGGGTGGGACAAGAAACGCAGCGATCAATCAGATCGGATCGTATCACGACACCAACCAAGACAAGAAAGATGACCAGGATGAACAAAGGACAGGTGAATGGAGGGTGGAAGAAGATATGCACGAGTACAGTACAGTACGAGTACTCTTTGGCCACAACCACAAGAGAACGCCAGGTCAAATTTTGTTGTATATGGTCTATGCCGTGCGTATGAGAAAAGAGGTTGAGGTTGAGGAGTGGGGGGGGGACAGGAAGTGGAATAGGGTGACTAAAACTGTGAGGGAAGGGGAAAGGGAAGAGGCAGTATGAAAGATGTGGATTTTTACCCGCAGTGGTTGTTGGACACAAATAAGAATGAGGTGCGGCTTTGCGGGTCCTGGTCTTTTCTGCCTTGGTGTTGAAAAAGCTTGGAGGGGGTGTGCTCTTTCCTTTCCCCCTAATCCTTCCCTTGATCTCTCTAATTATAATAACCAATTTTCAATATTAACACAAGCAGTTCCCTGTTTCCCCCGCGATACTGTAGGTCATAACCAACAAACTATCCAGCACCCGCCAAGGGACCTTTTTCCCCAGTAAAAATTCGAAAACGCCAAGACAAAGCTCAAACACATATAAATGGCAAAGCTCATCGCTGCTTTTCTCCCTTTCTCCTCTCAACAAACCGAGACCACCAACTCAAATCATCATCAGCTGGCATTTCTGCTCCACCCAGCTGGTGACTCCGATGTGTGTCGAGACCAAGGCAGGTTTTCCGAAACCCTCCTCTAAAACCGTTGCTACGAGGAGTTCGTCCTCTTGGACTGATGCTCTCATGAAATGGGGACGACCTGAAGAGAGGGACATTCTCGCTACCCCCGATGATGATTGTGACGATGGTGGTGATGTTGATCTCACTTACGATGGGACTAGGCTATTTGAATCCAACGCGTCCCAATTCCCGGTAATGACTATGATCAAAGTTGCCATACCCGTAAGTCTACCCAATCCTGCCACCCTGTTTGCGCCTCCAATCCCTTCCATACTTTCCCTACGAGACACCCCCCCCCCCAAGATGATGATATGTACGAGCTCTGGTAACCCGACCCAACCGCTCCTGGCCTCTATGGCCTCTACACACGAGCCGGTTGGAAATGACGCTCAAAAGGCACAGACTGATCCGAGAACCGCCATCTTTCTTTCATCCCAATTCTTTTACTGTTATCTTCCCCCTTACTAATAAATTGGCAAGAAATTTTTAGCGATCACGCAACATTCCACGGGATACATGCACGGGGAATCGTTTTGTTTGCCTACAAGTTGAACTAGTTTGTCGCCTGATGAAGACCTAACCGGAAAGTATGCACTCTGCCGGTTAGTTGTCCTTACTCTGGTCTTCCTGTGCGTTGCTGGCCCGTTTGATGTCTCCTCCAGTGTTTAAATCTACATCCTACAGTGAGGCAGTGAGGGATTAACCGCCGTGACGCCCCATACCCGAGTACCCCACGGGGACCATATCGACTCCAGTTCATCCTTGTATGTTGCATCATCCCGATCAGAGGTACCTTCCGTTACTGCGCTCTATCAGTAGTCACGATGGAGGTGCTTGCCGGCTTTTACGGGTATTCAGGACGGGGCTCCAGGACCACAGAGGCTCTTGGGACTTTCCATTCTATGATATTCTAGCTAGGTAGCCTAGTTACATATTGAAAGTTATGTACTTTCATTTCCCGCAGTTAGGACTCAATCGATATAAGACAATCTTTAGCAAACCTCTTGTAGCACAATACCGGTGATCACCAAGACTCTCGACCGGGTAACACCCCCGTTCAACTTCTTTACCCCTCCACTAAAAATATATCTTTTTAAAAAGGAAAAAGAATTCATGCGGCTCATCCCATCTCATCCCATCCCATCCATTCAGTGACCTCATGCCACACTTGTGCATCCATAGCACCAATTGCACAACGATACCCCCCTCACCCCAAATAATGTTCCCCAGAGCAATAATAACCCCCACAGCCCGTCTCCTCCTCCGACAGCCCCATTTACATCTCCCATTGCGAACCTCGCCCCCCCCTCTCCCGATTCTCCCGTCCATCCTCGCCCGATCATTCTCAACAACCCTCCTACGAAAACATGGCCACACCACCCCACCAAAGCCCGGCGAAGAGTTCCTTCACCCTCCCTCCTCCGCCCCCCGAACAGCCTGCTAATTGTGAGAGGGAAAAAACAGGCTCTACGTAACATTCATCGACAAATCCTCAAACCCACACAAATTCGCCGTCTCTGCCGGCGAAAACTTGTTGGACATCGCGCAGGAGCACGACCTAGACATGGAAGGCGCCTGCGGCGGATCCGCTGCTTGCTCGACTTGTCATGTCATTGTTGCTGACGACGCCATGTATGATCGCATACCCGAGCCCGAGGATGACGAGAATGATATGCTGGATTTGGCATTTGGACTTACGGAGACGTACGCTCCTCCTATGAGACGAACTTCAAGTCGGGGCGCGGCTAACAGGAGGGGGGTGCGTAATAGGTCACGGTTGGGGTGCCAGGTTAAGATGAGCAAGGAGATTGATGGGTTGGTGGTCAAGTTACCGTCCATGACAAGGAATTTGCAATCGAGTGATTTTTCGAAGAAGGAGTAGTTTATAGGGATCCTTGTTAGCATTGTACCTTAAGGTTACGGGGTGGGTGGGTGGGCGGACTGATAGACGGCGTGTTGTTCAATTAAAAGCAAAAAACATCCGGACTCTGGTCTTCCCCGTCGGGGGGGCGGGTTTTTTAAAAAATAAAATAGAAACCCAGAAACTTTTGACATAATTACAGGTTTGCACGTATATATGGGAAACGTAGTTGGAGGTAAACTTTCGGAGGTGATCATTTCCCGCCAGACTGGATGAGACTTAGGAAGCCCTGCTTCGACATTTCCGTCACTATAAATATTCCATTAGCCATTGATCCCGATCCCAAAGCCCATATGCAGGGAGACATTATATGATACCTTTCTCCTCCCTCTTCGCAATGCCCACAACCCCCTTCCTCTTCACAACCCTACTCCCCTCCTCGCCCTTGATCTGTGCAGCCCTAACTGCATTAAACAACTTAACCACCCCTCTCTGCGCCGTCTTCCTAAGCTTCTTCTCAAGCTCCAATGCCTTCCCCGCCGCCTCATCATCACCCTTGGGCACAACCTCCTTCACCCGCCCCTTCTCCAACCCCTTCCTCTTCTCCTCGCGCAGAACTCTGCGAGCCTTCGCCTCGATCTTGCTCTCGTCAACCTCCGCCGCGGAGTGCTTCGCACGGACGAGTACGGGATCTTTGCGCGCCGTCGTGGTCAAGTGCGAGGAGAGGATCTTCGACATTGCCGTGGAGAAGCCTTCGGGGTCGTTGCGCCTACGCTTTTTTGTAGGATGCGGGGCGGAGAGAAGGTCGGAGAGGTTGTCATCGGAGTCGGCGCCACATTCGGAATTCGTAGCGCTAGCAGAGGAAGATAGGGAGTACTCGTCGGCTTCTGGGTCTGATGCGTCCGAGGTTTCGTTTAGGTCCACACCGCCGGCATCGGTGGAACATTCGCTGTCGGATGATGATGATGATGATGTGCTAGGACTCGCAGGGTTGTTCTTGACAGAGATTTTTTTCCTCTTGACATCCGCGGTGGTGGCGCTGGTTTTGCGTTTTTTGGTGGCATGCGATGGCATTGTGTCTGCTTGTTTTGCTGGTTGGTTTGCTCTGTTCGTTTGTTGTGCAGTTGTGTGATACTTCGTATGTAGAGAGCTAGACGGTAAGTTATGATACTTGTAGAAAATTTAATCTTCAGTTACCCTCTCTTTGCCCCACCCTGTTAAAACGGCTATCATAATAATATTATTATTATGATACCAGTATGGTACGATAGGCAGTAGGGTCGCAGAGCCTCATACTGGTATCATACCCACCACTAAAATACCAGTAAACAAAGTGATCTCGTAAAACAATTTTTAACCCCCGCCCCTCCATCATGAGGACCTCATTATGGCAATTCGCCCAGCCACGGGCAACAACGAGAAACTGGATCTGCCAGCGCTGTTCATCCATCCCGCGAAGACCAACGTTCAATGCCACCCCCGCCGGCGGTAGTGGAAGCACGACAAGGAGGAAGTACTCCTCCGATGCGAAGAAAAAGTCGGAGAAGCCGTATTATGTGACTACGCCGATATTTTACGTCAATGCCGGTACATATTCCCCCTCATTATCGCGATTTTATGGAGTCTGTTAGCTAAGGCAATATGTCAGATCCACATATCGGGCACCTGTACACCATGGTCCTAGCCGACGTCTTGAAACGCTGGCAGCTCCTCCTGGGCCGGAAAGCATTGCTAAGTACGGGTACAGATGAGCACGGAATGAAAATCCAGCAAGCCGCCGCAATGGCTAATACTCCGCCTAGGGAATTCTGCAACATGATTGCTGATACATTCAAGGTCCCCTTCCCCCTCCCCATCACAACCCATCACTCACCCCCCCACAGAATCTAGCGATAGCAGCCAACGTCTCCTACGATTTCTTCATCCGCACCTCCTCCCCTGCGCACGCTGAGACGGTGGAGTATATCTGGCACAGGTTGCAAAACAGTGATCACATCTACCCGGGTAAGCATAGCGGCTGGTACTCCATCTCGGACGAGACCTTCCACCCATCGAGTGGCATAACCACTGTAGTGAATGCAGAATTGGGCAGGAAACAACAGATCTCCACCGAGACCCAGAATGTTGTGGAGTGGACGGAGGAAACAAACTACCACTTCCGCCTCTCAGCCCTCGCCCCACAACTCCTAGAATTCTACCGGGCGAATCCAGATTGGATCGTGCCCCTCGCACGCTACAAGGAAGTCATCGCTGCGGTGGAAAGCGGCCTCGAAGACCTCTCCATCTCGCGCCCGCGCTCCCGCCTCCACTGGGGCATCCCAGTGCCTACAGACTCCACACAGACAATCTACGTCTGGCTCGACGCGCTAGCAAACTACCTCACAAACACCTCATACCCTACCCCCCCTCCCTCAACCTCCTTCTGGCCAGCAGATACACACGTGATAGGCAAGGACATCCTCCGCTTCCACGCAATCTACTGGCCCGCCTTCCTTCTCGCCCTCGACCTCCCCCTGCCGCGTTGCATCCTAACGCACGCGCACTGGACCATGAACCACCGCAAAATGAGCAAGAGCACCGGCAACGTCGTCAACCCCTTCTTCGCCCTAGATAGATTCGGCGTTGACACTGTGCGCTTCTACCTCCTCCACGAAGGCGGCATCACCGACGACGGCGACTACGACGTGCGCTCCGTGGTAGACCGCTACAAGAAGAGCTGCGCAGGCGGCCTGGGAAACCTAGCCGGCCGTATACGTGGGCGACGGCTCAATCTAGAAAGAGCTGTCAGGCGTTACGCCAAACTCAACATGTCAAAACTTCCCCCAGCAGACCAAGCGCACTACAATCTCCTACTCGAGACTCCACACCTAGTAGCGAGGAAGATGGAAGACTTACACCCAAATCTAGCATTAAAAGATATCATGAACGCAGTTTACGAGGTCTTCCCCCTCCCCCCTTTACCCCCCATTTTTCCCCACCAGTAACTAACTCATCCCAGACAAATAAATATCTCCAGCACGCCGCACCCTGGAGTGTCTACCATCCCGAACAGCAGGACCTACCAGTCTACCTATCCGCCGAAACCGTGCGCATCGCGGGAATCCTACTACAGCCGTTCATGCCCGGTAAGATGAAGGAGTTACTAGATGGGCTGGGCGTGGGCGAGGATAGGCGCGGGTTTGGGTACGCGGTTGTGGGTGGGGATAGGGAGTATGGGGCAGCGGTTGTGAGGGGGGGGGGTAAGGGGGAAGCGGGGAAGGAGAGTGCGAGGATGGGGGTCTTGTTTCCGCCCCTTGATGAGGGGTTTTAGTAGATTGTTGAGTTGGTGAGTGTGGACGCGTCGGTGTGGGCGAGTGACTGGTTGTGATGAAGGGTTGGTTGTGTGATAATTAGGCCTATCAATAAGGGGAGCGAGACGGTAGATGCCAATTTTGCATCGTAATTATTATCACAGCTACGGTAGCCATCACTTGATCACTATGATACATCTCGCTCACAAACACAGCTCTCCCGGCGGTGGGGAAAAAAAATAACCCTTTATATCGCCACACCAACTACCCACCCACAAAACTCCTCTCCCCTGTTTATCCAAAAATCCACTCAACCCAAAATACAGACAAGGCACCAACGCCACCAGATAACCCCACCGGTATCTAAGCGCAAATCAAGTGAATAATCAGATAAAAACACCTAGCCGCTGAACTAACAGGTAGCTCTCCTAATCCTGCGCATTATGAGTACCTCCTCTTTTCCCCCTCACCCCACTTCCATTCCCACCACCACCACCGCGCTCTCTTCCACCACCCATTCTGCCCCTTCCACGCCTCGGGGAATTCAGATTAGCCGGTGGGGGAACAGCCCTATAACCATCACCGGAAACCTGAGACCTCTGTAAGATCGCCGGTGGGCCACCGTGGACAAGCAAATGTGCTGTCCTACCGCTACCGCCACCGCCCCGGAAGGATGGGTATCCGTTAGGACGACTGCTATTGCGGGGTCCCGATGGAGGGCTGTGATTGTGGCCGTTCGATCCGATTCCTCCACGATTGCGCCCTCTCCCTCCGCCACGTGGGGAGTGTGCGCCGTCGCGGCCACCTCGGCCACCACGGCCACTTCCCAAGACAGCTAAACTAAAGCCTCCCGTGAGTTGGGGTGGCGTAGAAGTGGATGTATGCCAATTAGGAGTAGCATTGGTAGGAGGGGGCTTGGCCAGTTCACTAGCTTTGGATTCCACAATCAGCTGACGATTGGTAAGGTTTAGTACACTCGAGACCGGAACCGTCATTCCTCGGAATGGGGAACACCTGTCACTGAGCGTTGTACCGCTCATAAAGGCGAGATCGAAAACCACGTCCAATAGCGTCTGCCTTGTAGTCCTGGTCAGGCCAACGACAGTCCCTCTAGTCGCAATTGGAACTTTGCCAGAATCCTGAACGTAGACAACTCTATCACCCAAACTAAACCACTGGTTGTGTAATCTGTGCTCCGCATCGCTGGGTTTTAACAATGCCTTGCGGGGAACGCCCCTTATACGTCTGGGCTTCGAGCCTTCCAATTCTTGCATATATTGATTGGCCGCTGCTTCAATCTCCCCAACAGCACCCCCGTCAAGCTGCTGAGCTTCCAACGGCACCTTCTCAAAGCTTCTGCTCTGAACACTCTTTAGCCAATCTTGGATTTCCTTGATTTTGGCCTTGCTCTGCGAAGGGTCAAAAAAGTCCGTGTCGGAATAAAGGTCTCCTTGTGGGTTTCTCTGGATCCCCTGGAAGAACTGAGGAAATTTGGCGATATATTCTTGGACAAGGTCAACCGCCTTTTGCGAGAACTCCCATCCGTTATCTCCGCGGCGAGAGTATCCCAACACTTTGAGTTTCTTAGCCTCGAACTTCAAGTTTAATCCTAGGTTAAGGCGGTTATCATCAACCACCACTGTAAAGCTTGATGTAATCCTGCTAAGAACAAGCGGATTAAGTTTAAGTATGCGAGCAACGGCATATGACGGTGTGTAACGAGTGGACTGCTCGGCCCTAATGACAATATCTCTGCCAAAATCCGGCTCTTTTGCTTTCTGCACATCGTTAGCATCCATCTCAAGTGCCCAACGAAAGTGCAACCACTCACCATGGTAGCAATCCAGATGTCCACCCTATCGGTGTCATGCCGAACGACTTCCAAAGGTCTACCATAATTGAATTCTCCCAGGAAAAAGGCGCGAGAACCCTCGGGAAACTCTTCTGCGATAGGAATGGCAGATTTCTCCAAAAATCTTTGATCTTCACTGACAACCTCTTCTACAACAGTTTGGGCTGCGTAGTCAGTTTCAATGCCCGGAACCTGGGCATATTCCTTGACCATAGCCCCTTCATCTGTCCTCTTTAATCCCTTCAAGATATCGACGTGCAGAACGACTTCAACAGCGCCAATGACGATACCCATCTTTTTGCTGTAGGTATTCTCCATTCTCTCGGCCTTTCGTCTCCAAGTTCCCAACTCAATTGGGCTATGGGGAACGGGAATTACCTGACCATTTTCAATCCTGTGATATCGGAATAGTTCATCTGATACTGCACTAACACGTCCCTCTTGCAGGAACGGATATCCTATCCCTCATCTTAGCAGTAATAATAAAAAATCCCCCTGTGGGGCAAAGTCTCGATTGCACTCACCAACAAAAACCCTCTGTCCGATCCTGTTCTTTGCTTCCTCAACTCCCCCATCCTGATAGGCGTTCCCCAACGTGAGTATCATGCTCTCGTTCCTGCTATCCTGTTGGAAAACATTAACTCCGTGGTATCCCAACTCCGCCGTATGAGAAAGAGTCTTAAGGCTGGGAAATCCAGCTAATGCATGAATCCCAAGCTTTGCCCCTTCACAAAGCCCAACGATAATCTCCAATCCTTCAAGTGTTGGTAACTCAAAGACGTTAGCCACACAATGACAGCGGGCCAATTCCGGAAATACTCCAGGCATGCTAGAAGGGTACATCTCATCGATGTTTGGATTGTAAGTAAACTTTAGAGTAACACCAAAATCGTTCCGAGAACGTTCCTCCGGGCTCAAGAGATGCTCTTTAGTCCGCATAGCTGGGAGAAGTCTGTCCTCTTCAATAAATGGGATCTTGACAACAGCTTCCCACTCCATCTTTTTGCCATTCATATCAAGCTCGAAATCACGAGGATAAAAGTCTATGATAGGCGATCCAGGATCGGTCATAAGGTCCTTCACATAATTAGCTTCGTTGTAACCCCTAGTTGGAAGGGGGGGTTCACATGATACGCTCCCGGAACAATCGTTTTACTTCGATCAGGCAAAACCCCCATAAGCTGCTCGAAAGGCTTGAAAGGTTTCCCAAGCTTGAAATTCAAATTCGCCTTGAGTCCCTTATGAACATCTATAACACATCAGTATCAATTCCATTTCTGCACTCAAGATATGCCTACCAGAAATTCTGGGCGAGTAATGATAGCGGTAGTACCAAGGCCACGACGCTACCCCTCTATAATAATAATAGAGTACCCACTGCAGACCTTCCACATAGTTTTCTGTCAAGTGTTTCATTTCCTCTTCGTTTTCTAAACCAAAACCAAGCTTGCCCTAACGACATCATGGAACGCTGTCAGTAAATGAGTACCCATGTATGTCAGACTAAAGAAACAGACCTTGTAGTATTCGTCCTTCCACTCGTAAAAACCTTGCTTATACTTCCTTTCTAACTCAGCTTTTACTTCATCCACTGAAACGTCTACAACCTCTGCCTTGTTATATTGCTTGAGCACCCTCAAGACAGCAGCTTGGCCCTCTTCATCTTCCTCGCTGTCCTGTTCCTCCTCATCGTCACTGTTATTGTTCCCGTGGTGACTTAGAGCCAAATATAACTCTCCTTGCTCATTCTCTAGCCTCTGACAATTAAGCCTTAACGATGCTGCAAGCTCCTCCACAAACCTCCTGTCCTTTGCCGGATAATCGGCAGGGACATCGAACACCTTAGGTCCCTTTCTATGTCTTCTGTCCTCAAGCCACTTCTTAACCTCTGTAAACATCCGTTTTTGTTCGGTTGTAAGGACTATTCTTCCTTTGCCCTTTGCTTTCTCCAGCGCCTCAAGGGCGCCCCTTTGTTTTCCCTTCAGCCAATTGGCGGCTGAAGACTCAGACTCATAGAGTTGTTCCTCAAATTCCGACAGCGCTTCCAAGAGCAATAACAATCGCTCCAAATTAATGACACCATGTTCGTTGATGTAACCCTTTGCTCCAGGTAGTATTTTCTTATACACCTTAAATTGTAGCGATAGAGCCCCCTCGTTGATGTGTAGGCCAGGTAAGTTTGGCAAGAAATCATTACCAACGAAAAACGCTAGGAGAATGAAATCATCGATAATACGCTCCATGTCGAATGGGAATGACAGCACACCTGGCTCCCTAAGTTCCTGGAACTCATGTTCTAGATACTCGCGCACCACACTCAGATGCATCAAATAGAAATTCTGATGTTCCAGTTCCTTAGATTTCGCTCTGCTCTGCCGGCCAAATGTTACTTCTTCTCTCAACAGACAGAAGTGGGGGTCGTGTGACAACAGTCCCAACATGATTAGATCGGCATCCAACCCGTATAAACAGTGGCGAACATTAGGATCATATGAGGGCTGTGCTTTAGCAAGACGAATATACTCCATAATCTTGTGCTCTCCCTCTCCGGGAACCTCATGACCGGACAATACAACCTCCACACCTTGCCAATCAACATCTTCCGACACCTTCTTATTGATAAAATACTTTAGGTGCGCGGTCAGCTTTGCCATAAACTCCGTTCCTGTATACAGCCTTGAGTTAGCTACCTGCCCTTCAGTAAGGAGAAAGGAAGAGAGAAATAAAATAAAAATATTGTTTAAGGCCCGTACCAGGTGTAATGCAGTTGCTGTCAAAAGCCGCCTCTTTGGGCATCTCTACCCCTTCGCGGATAGCTTTCTGCTTTGCATTATCGGCGTCCAGAGCAGTCCTACATTTTGCCCCTCGTCAACTTCATATACCAATCACCCAGAACCCCAAAAACCACACACCTAAACCGTCTAGCACGCTGCTGGTTCATCTTGGCACGGGGCGCCACCCCATCTATGGCCATGAAAAAAAGCTTTCTAGGCTTTATCTTCCCAAACAAGTGCTCGATGTAGTTGAAGATCGCAATAAACATGACATCCTCGGTCATGCGAAATGTAGGACTATCGCTGTCCCCATGGGTACAGTTGTGGATAATACCATTCATGTCCAACTGTTAATAAAGTTAGCAGCTCAACCACAGCCTACCGGGAAGTGTACACGATCACTTGGAAGAATCAATGGAAACAAAATGGGAGGGGGGGCGGTTCAGGCTTACGTAGAGGCAATCGAACTCAGGAATGCGATTTTCAGCGATTAACTGAGAAATGGTAGGATAGCGCTCTGATAGCCATCGGAAGAACTTTGGAACGCCCATGACTTGATTGCCACGATAGAGTTGTTAGGGAAAGCTTTTATGAGATTTGATTTGGCAGTTGAGGGAATTCGTGAGTTGTCGCTGTTGTTTCGTCGATGACAGGAAATGGGGCGAGCAACGAAGCCACTATTATACCAGGGTCTTCAACCCAACCTCCAGGACGAGTAAAAACAAATGAACAGGGAACAAAAAAAAAAAGGAAGATGGTTCCAGGAACGATTCCCTAGACAGGTTTTGAGACTAGAAAGGGTCTTGTCTGTTCAGGAATGGGGGGTCCTTCGTTACTAGAATCGTAAGGTATTGGTATGACACCAGCAAGAAGTGAACAGAAAAATTGGGAAGAAGAAAAGAAAAATGAAATGTTCGATTCGTGACTTTAGACAGCTTTCAAAGAATGAAAGGGGAGAGAAGGAGAGTTAAGTGAAAAGTAAGATGATGGTCAAAGATAACTAGAGAGCCTAATAGAGATCTATGATGCTTGCATTAAATATTATACTCGAGCAGGTTGGGGGAGCGATTACTACAAGCCTCAGCCCAGGCGCGGCAGGGCCCCACCGGGTATTGCCATAGATACTTCGTACCACGCCTGAATCCCACAGGAAGTGAAACAGGCTCGGGAACTGATGAGGATGGACTTGATGGCATTTGAAAATATATAAAAAATGTATGGAAATTTTTGTCTAAAGGTTTTATGTGAGATGTAAGTGATGGGGAATCAGTACTTGATCTTCTCGTGTGCTCCGATTAATACATCATAAATGCTGTGGGCTGCTTGTGTTGAGCAGGTTGTATTCCACAAATCACTTGCACCAGTACTGTAAAGTACTGTACAGTAAGCCTTAGCTTGAAAACGACGCGACGTGAAGTGTGGAACAGGCGCGGCTCCCCAAACCTTTTCTCATCTCACCTCGTCACCTTCGCAACCCTAAGCCCAACCAGCTCCTTTCACCCTTCTGAAAACGAAATCGACAAACTTGAATATCCAACCATATTTAACGACCCGACAAAGATTTCCGTCACCGACCGCCTACACAAACTCTTCACTTCACCATGTCTACCAACATGGACGACGATATCGACAGTATGCTCGTCCCCAATCTCAACAACCACTCAACTCCAGTTACTAATAGGCGTATAGTGGACCCCAGTCTCCGCGACCACGAGGAGCAGATTGTTGTTGACAAGATCATCAATGAGGGTAATCCAAGCCCCTTCTTATACCACCCATCACAGGTCACTTCTTTGGAGGCTCTCTGAAAGTGTCGAGACTAATGGTTTGGCGGGGCCGGGATCGCAGAGTACAAAATCTGGAAAAAGAATGCGCCATTTCTTTATGACCTAATCTTGAGGTATGCTCATCTGACCACCCAAAACCGCAAGTCCTAAATAAATGAGCACGTTACTGAATTTCCACTCCTTTCCCAGCTCCGCATTGGAATGGCCGACATTGACCACTCAATGGTTCCCCGATAAACAGAAGTAAGCCTCCCCCCATTTCTCCCAAGCCACCTTCACCTATCCATTATGTGCGAACACTCATTGTGGCTAGACACACAGGGAAAAACTATTCGACCCATCGCCTACTTATCGGGACGCACACCAGCGGTAACGACACTAACTATCTCCAAATTGCTGAAGTGCAGCTTCCGAACCCAGTCACTGAACACGATCCGAATCGATACGATGAAGACAAAGAGGAGATTGGCGGCTACGGGGGCGGGGCAGAATGTCGTCTACACATTCAGCAGAAAATGGTTCACGAGGGAGAGGTCAACAAGGCGCGGTACATGCCGCAGAAGCCTGACTTGATTGCTACAATGTGCGCAGACGGAAATGTGTTGGTGTTTGATAAGACCAAGCATCCCCTAATGCCTACCAATACTTCTAAATGCACTCCACAGATGACTTTGGTTGGCCATGGAAAAGAGGGGTGAGTGAAGGCCTAAGTAATCCCGGAGGTGGTAATATATGCTAATCAAGAGCTGGCAGTTACGGGTTGAATTGGAATCCTCATAAAGAAGGCCGCCTGATGACCGGATCTGAAGATTCTACCGTTCGGCTTTGGTACAATCTCTCCCATGCTTTCGTACACCTGGGACTTTGGAGCTAACTTTTACCCAGGGACCTCAACTCTTATACCAAGACTAATACAACCCTACATCCTATCCACACTTATACCCACCATTCAGCTATCGTCAATGATGTCGCCTACCACCCTTGCCATGATGCTCTTTTCGGTTCCGTATCGGATGACCACACCCTTCAAATCGTGGATACCCGTTCCTCGGATACCACGACTGCCGTGCATAAAGTTGTGGCCCATGCGGATGCCGTCAATTCGATCGCCTTCAATGCGGCTTCTGACTATGTTGTCGCAACGGCATCTGCAGACAAGACCGTTGCCCTATGGGACTTGCGCAATCTCAAGTTGAAGTTACATTCTCTCCAGGGCCATAATGCGGAGGTCAACGGACTGAGCTGGCACCCACATGAAGAGCCCATTCTTGCCAGTTCGAGCGCTGATAGAAGGATCATCTTCTGGGATTTGGCCAGAATTGGTGAGGAGCAATCTCCGGAGGATGCCGAGGATGGACCACCTGAGCTGTAAGTTCACATATCCCCCTCCCCAATATTTCAATGTTCAATTCTTGGCTAATCCCAGCTAGGTTGTTTATGCACGGTGGACATACCAACAGAGTTTCAGACTTTGCCTGGAATCCGAACGATCCATGGGTGATGGTAAGTGCTGCTGAAGATAATTTGATTCAGTGTTGGAAAGTCTCTAGCGCCATTGTCGGCAAAGATATGGAGGATGTCCCTGTTGGGGAGTTAGAAACGTAAACTTGATAGGCAAAATTCTGCCGCTAGTAGTAGCTTGCATGTTCAATAGTTTTACCCATTCATTTCAAAGCTCTTTTTGAGCTAACCCTTCCTTTTCCATTTTTTTCCATTTTTTTCACATTTTTTTTTCCCCCCTCCCCCCTATATTAAGTTTCTAGTCAAGCCATGGAGAGTGCAATTGTATAACAGTTTTTTCCCTCCATCCTCCTCGATTGCGATGGATAGGCATCTTTCGTAACTGCTACATGTTACAAGTACAGTAAGTGATGTGCATGCACAATCAAGCATTCAAAAACAGAGATCCACTTACTACTCGAGTAGAGTAAAGCCGACAGGCACAGTGTCGGTACCGTACCCGGTAGGGGATCCATGCGCGTACAGGTACAATGCGGTACAGTATCATGCTTGCACACTTCCGTACTAGTAAACTCAGGAAATGGTGGGGTCATATTGTCCTCAATTATACGGCATCGTAGAGCAGTATTTTAAAAAATAAATAGAATAAAATAAAATCAAGTATGATACTGTGCTGAAGGGGGTGGGAACTGATATTCAGGGTTGGGGCCGAGATATTTTTAAGAGTCCGAAAAGACTCACATTGGTATCTGATTTCATACTCGAGTATACCGGTACCGACATTACCCGCACAAAACAGTTTCAGGCACCCATATTCTACTCGTACGAGCACTTGACAGGTCAGCGCTGAGAAATGGCCTCGCTGTGATTGGCTGAGGATGATGTTATTGTAGTGAGGAGGAGCTTAACTATTTGGTCCGTTTCGGTAAAGCTCTCGTAGCTACTTTAACCCATGATACCGTATTAATACCCTGTTATTGTACCTAGAGCTTGCGGGGGTTATGCGGTACCGCACCTATCCGACCCTACAGCTCGCTGACCTGGCTTTGGCTTTAAAATGTTAACGTGAGAGGCTGCCTTTGAGATTTCCTAGTTTACGCACCTTTGTCCCGGCCTTACTCGTCATTCTCTCGCTCCCCTTCTCTTACTCTCTTTGTGTGTACTACTTTTCTTCCTCCTTTCCTCCCTCCCTCCCTTCCTTCCTTCCTTCCTTCCTTCCTTTCCCCTTCTTCCCTCTCTCCCTCCCTCTTCTCGACAAGCCCCCTCCGCAGCCTTATCATAACCCCCTACCCACAACCACCATCCAACAAACCTTCCGCCAACCAAACTACCTCAACCCTAAAACCCAAATCTACAGAAACTCAACAATGTCTCCCCTTTTTATCCGCAACTTCTCCCATCGCGCAAGCAGAATCTATAGATCCCCTCGCACCATTATGATGTACTCCTATCTTGTTGTATGTACTCACACCTCTTCCCCCATATTTCATAACTGACGGTAAAATAACAGGCGGGCTTCTCCCTCCCTTTCGCCCTCCCCGTCGCCAAAAAACTCTCCGCACAGAACAACAAGTCTGTTCCCCGCAATAGGTTTTCTACTTTACGGCCCTTCTTTACTTTACATCTGCACAAGGGAAATGGCTAACTAGCTTTCGCGGTTGTCGTAGCGGTGGTGGTGATATCTCTCTCTACCATTGCTGCCGTTGAGCTCCGGAAATTGAGTGGAGAATGAATGGGCAGAATATTATATGACGGAGGCGCAACGCATGCATTTTCGGACAGAGGAGTTTGGGATTTTTTTTTTTTACATGATGTTTCTTTTGCCTTTACCTTTACATTTCTGAACACCACGGAGGGGAGGTTTGGTACCGGTATTCAAATTACAGACGCGCGAACGATAGATTTGTAGCCGAGACTCGGCAATACTAATATAGTCGACCATTCACTCTATATCTTAACATACTTTCCACTACCGGTATACCCTACTACACGTACTGTACTCGGGTACAGTATGATGGAGCCTTATCAGCAGCACCTTGTTCACTATAGCGCCCTCCTTTCCCGCAACAGTGCTACTTCCCAAAAACAATAGCCTTCCCTCCTTCCTTCCCTTATTCCTATCCACTATCCCATCCACAACTTATCCTCGCCTATCTCATCCATCATTCCGTACTCGTACAAGCTTCTTGCCGTCTCCCAATCAATCCAACCGTGCCCCAAGGCTCAACCGTAGCATCCAACCATCCTTTAACCACGTGAGCGGTTACAATAGATACCGGTATGTCAGTAGCGGCTTGGCAACGCAAACCAGATTGTATGGCGCTCGTAAATAGGACTTAAGTGAGGAAGGCGTATCCGGTTTGTCCTTGACAAAACAGAAAGTAAAGCGTGGATTTTCCCTGGACCCCAGAGCACAAATACTCGTACAACCTTCCTCAAATACAAACAACCGCAGTGCCCATTGCGAGCGAGGGTATCATAGCTCAAAGATACGACATCTCCTTCCAAAATTGGAGGTGATTGGGGGCGGTCAGGAGGGAGGGGTACAGTACTCGTACAGCACTCGGATTTTGGGCCGCAATAGTTGGCACGGGAAAGGGCTGCGCTATTACCAGATTGGTGCATATATGCGCATCTATATGAGTATTGCATCATACCCGTACCAAGAAACAATTCTCACATCACAAGGATCTTGATCCGATTAAAAACGAGATATTATATCTCCAAAAAAGCTAATGACTACAGTACCGCAAGGCGTGATCTGATTCATGTAATATAAAGATTTTAAATCCTTTACGGTATTAAAGTTACATTCCAGGTCGGACTCCCCGTTCAAGTCGAGTATATTGAAACTTGCTCAGGCGGTTCGTGTATCCTGTACTTCGTATAGTATAGTACAGTACTCCCTTCCCAACCCGGAAACTCACACCGCCGGATCATTGGCACCCGTAAACAGCCCGATCGCGCAGCACTGCTACGATAGCGCAATAGCGTTTCGTAGCAGCGTGAGGACCAGAACGATAGAACACCGTCTAGAACGTTCAAAACAACAAAAACCCCTTCCTTTCTTCCTCCTTTGGGAATCTAACAACAAACTTTGAAGTCCTGCATTGACCGATACAAAAGAAATAAGTATATACAACATACCACTCGCGAGGCCTGATATTCCAATCCTCGCCGGTGACTAATAAGTAATCAGTTGTGCACAGGTACCTGTAAGAGATCCCCGGGCTTCGGACAGCAAAGGAGGGGGGGAGGGGGTAGACTAGTATTTCATTCAGGTCCATGGGGAACGACTTGGCTTCTCACCCGTTTTGTACGATAACGGAAGTATATAACGCGATACTCGCAATCGCACAACATGTTAATATATATCCCCCCAGATTTTGAAATCCTGTGCATTTAGAAGAAGAAAAAAAAAAAAACCTGTCTTGGTCTAATTCCCGAGAGGAGGATAATTCATTGTACCGATAGAGGAGAAGAAAAGAAAAGAAGAAAATACTACCCTTCATTACCTCGGAGAGTCGTTCTACACAACCTCTAGGCTACAATGGCAAACGCAACATGGAGAAATCTCCCCCCCCCCCTCTAATCGGCTTTCTTCTCACCAAGATGTACAATTGTATTCAATCATGTATTATCACTCGATTAACGTTGATGGATTAATACTCCTGTTTTTGTCAGTTATGTGAGTGAGCGAGTGGGATACGCACGAAGAGGATCTCGGGCCCTTGATTTCAAATTCTAGATATTAGGGCGGGGAGGGGTGGGAGGTCACTCGCATACACTCATACTCCTCCTCATGGGACGGACGGATATCGCCCACTGAACCTGGTATTGTGTCGTAGATTGCTCGCTGTGATCTCGGCTCTTCCCCCCCCCACCCCTGGGTGTGTGTGTTGGTTCTGGTCTTGATGGCGAACTGTGGACTTGGACTTGCATGTTTTTTTTTCAAACAAGGACCGTGATGAGTACGGTGTGATACTGATATACTGTATCATAATATTATCATATCGTAGGTTTTTGTGGGTCGTATGATAGTTAATGTGCTCTCGTTTCGGTATCTTTAAATTTCCATCATCTACCTATATCTATCTACCTACTGCACTATTACAGCTTATCAAATGAGACATTTAAGGTATACATCCCTTGTTTCCCCCTCTCAAATCTATTACAGCTAGACTACCTACCGTACCGTAAGCGGCCGGGCAAGATGGAAGAAGAAGAAAGAGGGAATGAGAAGAAAGGCCCTCCCCGGATCTCCGTATTTCCGGTAGCGTTGTTGTTGCCGGGTGGAGGGAGGGAGGGAGGCCCCACCGCCCCACCCACCCACCAGCGCAGCTATAATACAAAAAGTGGCAAATCGCTTCCAACCTCCTGAGCCCCCGCTGGAACATACGGTATCGCACGATTGTAGAATAGCTACAGCCCGAGGGACGGGATATGTAAATTATGAGTCGCGCAGTGTTTTTCCGGTCTGAGCAGGGGTAAGTTTGGGAGGGATGGGGGGAGCTTCAGATGTACTCGAGTACTCGAGTAAAGGAGGGGATGTACGATATCTCAAATTGAGGTGGGCTTTTTTCTTCTGCGTAGCATAAGCTAGTTGCTAGTGGTGTGTCGATACTTGTAGGTTGGAGCTAGCGGGTATTATCATGGCCGGCTGCACACATGGGGTGTGGCTGGTCTCCAATTCTGACTTGGCAGCTTGGGGGATGTCTGTTTGAAGTGCTGCGGGGTGTTGGCTGCGGAGATACATTGGTGGTCGTCGGAGTCGTTGATTTACCATGACGTGCGCACCGCACCACCGTTAGTCCAAGTGCGGTCTATGAGGCGTCCTCCTAGACGCCCGAGTAGTCTATGGCGGCAACGGATGCGGTGGGGGCGCAAGGTACCGGTACATGCCGGTACTATCATACGCGAATACCGTACCGGCACTCGATCACAGGAATCTTGGGAGTGCTCGCAGTAATACCGGTATCGGTACAACATGAGGCTATTCCCCCATCTCGAACAAAGCACCCCTCGGGGAAATTTCGCACCCCCCAATCCAAACTCGCCTACCCCCGCACCCCTCTAACCAATAATCCATTCTACGTTTGGTACGCGGTTCATCATCGTCCCCCCATCTCCGCAAACAGTCACTCGCTCCCCCCGCTCCCGCCCCCCCCCCTACCGATTACCGCACCCCACAGCCGACATGACGTAACAAACCATGCATAAGCATCGCATCACCCCACAGCACCCTTACTCCTCCACCCTAGATCGCTCCGATAACTGGAAGATGGAGAAAATCGCCCAGGCGTGGACCCGATGGCCACACTCCAAGACGCTCGGGTCCGGTTTATCCCACGCGAGCGAGCGAGCACGGTTTTGATCCGAATGTTTATTTCTGTGACTTCTTTTTTTCTTTGCTTTTTTTCTTTTTTTCTCTCCCACATTTCTGTCATCTCGCGTTTTGGCGCCGGTTTGACTTGCCATATCAGATCACCATATTACACGGTAGGGTAATCCGGTTGTTGGAGGAAGTTGCGCTTGCGTGTTGGTGTTCTGGTTCTAGAGATAGGGTTAGGTTAGAAGCGTGAGACAGCAAAGACCGGATCGGGAAGGAGGGTTTCGGAAAACTCCTTGCCGCCCGCGGTCCCCACGGTTGATTTGTCGGGTAATGCCTTATTTACGAGTATGATATTAATATCCTTGTAGCACCGAGCCGGGGAGGAGACAGACCGCTTTGGCCTATGCAGTGGTGAGCACGACCCAACGCCAACGTGCAAGCATTGGGCTATGGCATAAAGTATGGTGGCTTTTCTTTTTTTCTGAATTGTTCCTCTAGAGGATGATTTTCAAGAGGCGAGCAGAAAAAAAATAGATTGGGGAGGAAGTTTGCGAGATGGGGTGTTCGTATACTCGAGCACGCTTCATTCTTGAACTATGGGAAAAAAGCCTGACTGCGGGGACGAACAGCATGAGCACCGTAAGGTACTCGAGTACCGGTATGGGAGCGTTCCTCGATCGAAGCTGGGTGTGGTCAGATAGCCGATGCATCGGTGTCCGGTCGGGATGTGATAGGTGTCTCAAATGAGGTATTGGGTACAGTACAACGATGGAAATGGAATGGTGGATGGTTCAAGTTGGGTATTTTATTTTTTTCCATCTATCCTTCTTATTTCGCCTTTACACCACCCGAGTGAAGATTGACCAGCAGCAAGCGCATTCCCGCAACGTTAAAAACCACCGTATCATATGGCGGGCAATCTGATATCTCAATCATGGCGCCTGCGATTGAGTCGATTGGGTCCACTTTTTTGTCGATCACACTTGGAGGGGATTGGAGGCGGAAAGGGAGAAAAAAAAAGGGTTCGCTTAATGCGGGTGACCCATTCGCCATACGCGCAACGGAGATGATTGAAGGAATACCTACAGGTACGGAAACTCCCCGCCTCGATGTTTGCTGCACCGCGGTAGCTACGGCATTAACCAGGTTATATTGACAGGTGGCTCAGGTAGCTAAGGCCACGGTAGTCTACAGGAATTTGTTGTTGTGAAGGGGCTGTGTTTGAGGGAGAAGGTGAAGTGAGGTTGAAATAAGGGATTTGAGCAGCGAAGTTGGGATGGAGACCTGACGTCGGTAATATCTTGATTCGTGTTGCTGGCTCTCACCCATTCCCTCCCTCCCTCCCTTCCATTCCCTTGCGCCTCGCTGCGTTGCGTTGCGTTGCGCTGGACTGGGCTTGATGACGGGATGTGTGGTTGTGGTGGGATGGATGGATGGATGTCTCAGATCGCCGGAGCTCCCTGCACGCATGTAAAAAACCGAAGGAAAAATTCATGATGATGGTCCATTTCCGCCCTCTGGGAGGTGGTGGTTGCCAGAATGGGTAAGTTAAAGGGGGGCGGGGCAACTGCGAGGAACAGGCCGGTAACAGTACTCGAGCGCGGGACGAGCATACTTGTATAGTACTTGTAAGTTAATACCGGTACCGGTACCGTATACTTTACCGTCCAGTACTTTCATTGTGCTTTCGACAGGGTGGTAAAAGATGTATGATGGAATGATGGATGGATGGATGAGCTCACCTTGGGGTGAAAGATTGTTTGCAGATTCCGCCCCTCCCCTCCCCCTTCCACCCCCTTTTTTTTTTCTTTTCTCTTCCCCTTCTTCCCCTTCTTTCCTCCTTTTTCATCTGTTGACTGAATTCGCCGGTTTGATGATGCCGGTACCGTTTTCTCATCATTTGCAGATCTGTTTTGCTTCCTGCTGTTTTATCCGTCCTTTTGTATGATATGTGCGAGGGAATTCGCTTTCCCTCCAAAGCCTTGCACTTGTAGACTACCGCCCGCTTACCCACTCGCCCTTTCGTTCCTCCGGCCAGAGCTGGAAGAGATAAAGGAAACGACAGGTCGTAGAAGTATCGTGCCGGCCGGGTTTGAAATATGCAAAAAATTGGGTTTGAATTGAGCTCCTCTCCCCACTAGGCCGGCTGGGTAGGGCACAAAAGGGAAAACATCTAGCCGCATTGGGATGGTTGGCTGGCGACCGAAGACGTCTTGCCGACCGAATCGAGACGTCCGCTGGTCATTTGACGCTTTCGAGAGAAGAGAGATTCCCTCTTCACTCGCAAACGACCATGATAGCGCAGTGTGGGGAGAGAGGAGAGGGTTTGCCGGCTTGGGATTTCAAAGATAGTAAAACTCTACAACGATTTTCGCCAACGGAGTGTATATTTATCACATAATATTATATAATATATGTGTGTATATATACATATATACACATAGTTCTCTTTTTTGACCTGGAGAGAAGGGCAATTACCGTATCCCTTTGTCCGTATCTGTCGCCTTTTGGCTCCCTGGAACACTCCGGGACCAGGAATAGTTCGAGAGTGGCAAACATGTAGACGTTTCCTACAGGTCAGGTCGCAGCAAAAGCCCCCCCGCCATATGATACTGCTAGCTATCTTCAGCTAACTTAAGGTTGGGGCATTAACTGCACTGAGAAGCTGTGATATGTATGTACGTGAGGACTGAGGGATTCTCTCTCCCCCAGTTCGTCTGTATCGCTCTTAACCGAGATCGTAATCAGCTCCCCCGTAATTATGTCTTTCAGCTAAATTATCTACAGTATCTGCGAGCACCGGCAACCTTGTAGTGTTGTTTTATTTTTGTTACAATTTTTTTAATCAGGGCTGGCAAACCGTTGCCTTCCTCTGGAAGATTGAAGGTGACGGGATGCTATGATATGTTGTCCCTATAAGGTGTGGGAGCGATCCTCCCATACCATATCGGTAGAATAGAGATGGAGGGGGAGAGGGTGGGGAGGCTGAGAGAAAAACCTACCAGCGTTCCCTACCAAGGTAAAACGCGACATACCGGTACTGTGTCTATGCGGTCAGTCAAGCCAGGTCAGGTTAGTAGAGTCTGTGTGGGCTACAACTAGCTGCGAGTATTACCGGTACTGTAGGTGCTACCAATCTGCTCGCTTTTTTTTCTTCTTTCCCCCTCTCTCCCTTTTCCCTTTCCCCTCTCCCTCTTCTTTGCCTCTGTATGATTTCCCTTTTCCCCTTTCTTTTTTTGTGTGCGTCGTTGATCAGGCTTTGTGTTTCCCTCGTGCTCTATTTTCATTTGTATCATCATCATTGTTCGTTCGTTCATTCATTCATTCACCCATCCATCCATCCATCCACCCACTGCGCAGATAGTGCGCTGGACCTTGATTGCTGGCCTGTATGTGTGTGAAAAGTTTTCCATCTTTCCTTCCCTCTCATTTTATCAATCACCATCCATCCTTCAGGTACGCCTTGGCTTGACGTTTGCAATCCTTTGCAAGTTTCTGCCGTGTGTTCCTGGCTGTGTCTGTTTTCTCGGCGCTGCCAGTGAGGTGAGGGTTGAGGAAACTGGAAGGGAAGTCATCAGAGGGGTGAGAGGGTTTGGGGGGGGACAAAGGGAGTGAAGTGTGTGAGAGTGCACAGGAACGGACAGGGAAGCAGCGACATCGGATAGTGCAGCCCGCGCGCCATATCTCACTCAAGTAATACTTCTCGCTCACTCACATACTTGCTTCCAACTCTCTCACTGCTCCATAACTTCCAAATCGGCAGGGTTTACCTTTCTGTAAAAAGTACTCGTGCTGTAGTCTTCGTACCGCACCGTAGTCTATATCGCCTCTCCCAATTCCCTTTTCACTCGTTCGTTGCCTTCACCACGAATCCCTACGTGCACTTACATATTTCTGGCAGTATAACCACCTGGTCAATACTGCAACTGCTCGTTCGGTACATCCCATTCCTTCTCGGTCCTCCCTCTCCATCCCTCGCTTCTTGCTCCCTCGCTCTGTCTCCACCCTACTAATAGCACTTCGACCACTGCCCGCCTGCCCGTCGTCCGCTGCGGTTGTTTTCTATCCTACGGCACATAATACTGGTGGGATAGCCTTCTCTCCTTTTCCTTCTCTCCTACAATTTCTCACCGCACTGTGCCCTCCATTTCCCTTACCTCTTTCTTCATCCCCCACACTTGTCTCGTAGAGAATCCGTTCCCTCCCCCCCTCCCATTGCAAGAACGGCGGCCGCTGTCAACCTGCCTGGTCCGATCCGATATATCTGATCTTCGCATTCGCACGTTCTCAATCACACACGCAACCATTCACTCGCTCCCACTTTCACGCTTTCCCTCTCGCTTTCCCCCTCCCCCCCTTCCCTTGCCCTCCTCCCTCACACCCACATACACCCACACACACACGACAGCAGCCACACATATGATCCGTGGACGGATAACCCTCCCTTAGTATTTTCTTCTCTTCCCATTCCCCCCTTCCCACAACCACCGCCACCACCACCACCCTACGCTACTACCACCGTCTCACCCCTTCAACTCTTCTTCCATTCCCCACTCACACTAGCTGCCACCACTCATTATCAACTGCTAACGTGGTGTTGTAGAGAGGAAATTGATAAAAAGTGGTCAAAGGATTTTGACTGATTTCCTGGGAGCACTGGAATGTGGACTGGCGGGAGCCACTGCGACATATCACACCTACGGTAATTTACAGCTCCTGACGTCTATCAGAACGAGTCTTTCGGTCCGACTACAGCATCCCAACGTACTCGTCATAGTCGAGACTTGCAATTATACCTAAACAACCTTTTTAGTCGACTTTGTGCAAAATGCCAGCTGCTGCCTCGTCAGCGTCTTCGGCGGCCGCGTCCTCTGCCAGGCCGTCCCCTCGCGCTCCATCGACAAGAATCAAAGGAGGTGGGGGACACGGGGGAGGAGGTGGTGCCCCTAGTAATCTTCCAGGCCCTGGTGGATATCAATCCGCTCCTTTGAGCTCTCGGAAGGCACAACCTTTGGATATGTTGACTGTAGAGAGGAGGAGTTCATCATCAAAGGAGAACCCCAAGAGGATAAGGCCCCATGGACTTCAGGAAGCTCCAACCTACAGACCTACAGCGGAGCAGTTCAAGGACCCTTTCGAGTACATAAAAAGTATTGCAGAGGAAGGGAAGAAGTACGGAATTATAAAGATCATTCCTCCGGACACCTGGAATCCGGAATTCGCGGTTGATACCGAGGTTTGTTGGGCCTCTCGTTCACTAGTTGATGTTGTGGGCATTTTTACAGTAGACCATCCCCCCTTCGCTACTGCGCTTAGGATGGAGGATCTCTCACCCCCCTCTTTCTCTTTTTCTGCTCGCCACCCCGTACAATTATTTGTTCTTTCAATTCATTGGATGACAGGGGATGGATTTGCTGACATTTTATGTGTAGCGGTTCCACTTTCGAACAAGACGGCAGGAGCTCAACTCCGTTGAAGGAGGTAATTGCGACCCTCAAACCCCAAGCAATTATTTCGGCTATATAGACAGTCACCATTACCTTTTCTCTCTCTCTCTCTCTCTCTCTTTTTCCCCCTTCCCTCAACATGATCGCTAACAATATCCTAATTTCTAGGCACTAGGGCAAATTTAAATTATTTAGACCAGTTGTCCAAATACCACAAGCAACATGGTACGAATTTGAACCGATTCCCGTCGGTCGATAAACGCCCATTAGATCTCTATCGGTTGAAGAAGGCCGTAGAAATTAGGGGCGGATTCACTAATGTTTGCAAGCACAAGAAATGGGCCGAGATTGGTAGAGATCTGGGGTATTCGGGAAAGATTATGTCTAGTTTATCTACCTCACTCAAGAACTCATATCAGCGCTACCTACATCCATACGAAGAATGGGTCAAGTCTGCGAAGCCTGGTGTGCAGCAACAGATTGAAGCAGAGCAGGGAGGTCCCATAACACCTTCTGGATCCCCTTTGAAAAAGCTGCCTGCAGATAAACCGGCGATGTCTCCGCTGAGTAGTCTACCCGATTCGCCAGCAATAAGAGCCTCCGCCGCGCTCAACGCCTCAGTAGTGGGGACTCCGGAAAGATCTGATACAGACATGGCTGATGCAACTCCAATTCGCGGATCTACGCCTGCAGTGAATGGTGGCTTTACAGCTGTAAACACGGGGAGTGGATTCACACCAGTCAATTCTGGAGCTGGTGGATTTGCCATAGTGAACGTGTCCAATGGTATGAAGAGAGAACTGGATGCCAATATGACCCCGAATACTGGTAATTCACGGAGAAGTGAGAATGGAGCTACGCCCAGTAAGAGGAGTACTCCTGAGCTGAAGGCTGGTACAATCCTCAAGCGGGGTCACAGCCAAGAGAATGGCTCAGGAGCTGATATTAAAGAGCAGTCCAAAGAGGCCACTGCTGATGAGTCGGAAAATGGTGAACGAAGAAGCAAGAGACTTAAGAAGGGTATGTTGTGTAAATTTTCGTTTGACCTATCCTTTCTCATTCTTTTTTTTTTTTTTTTCTTTTCTTCAAAAATAGGTGTGGTTGCACTTAACCGAGATCGTTGGCTGATCGTCTTCTAGAACCTGCACCTATGGTTGCTGGGTCGCACATGACTTTGCACAGGCCTTCTTCGACACCGAGGACTTTGGGCGGGGACCGAAACAATAGTAAACCGGGAGAGGTATTTTCATTCGTTCGATATGTTTCGTTCATATATTCTAATCATACATCCTGCAGAAATGTGAAAAATGTGGTCGTGGTGATGATATGGCCAATTTATTACTCTGTGAGAGCTGCGACCACGGTTACCACACATTTTGTCTCGAGCCAGTGCTCAAGAGTGTACCCGACCGGGATTGGTATTGTGATAGATGCCTTGTTGGAACCGGCGACTATGGGTTTGCCGATGGTGAAATTTACTCTCTGAGGCAATTTCAGGAAAAAGCCAACAATTTTAAAGATTTGTATTTTCAATCGAAAATGCCCTTTGACCCAGTCTTGAATAAAGCACGACAGGTCACTGAGGATGATGTTGAGAGGGAATTTTGGAAATTGGTGGAGAGCGTTCACGAGACTGTGGAGGTGGAGTATGGTGCTGATATCCATTCAACCACTCATGGAAGCGGCTTTCCGACCATCGAGAAACAGCCGACATACCCTTACGCAACGGACCCTTGGAATCTCAACAACCTGCCCCTGCATCCTGAATCTTTGTTTCGCCACATTAAATCTGATGTTTCTGGGATGACCGTGCCGTGGCTCTACGTCGGCATGTGTTTTTCGACGTTCTGCTGGCATAACGAGGACCATTACACCTACTCCGCCAATTATCAGCATTTTGGTGCTACGAAAACGTGGTATGGTATTCCTGGGAGCGATGCAATGAAATTTGAGGATGCTATGAGGGAAGCCGTACCGGAATTGTTTGAGCAACAGCCCGATCTGTTATTCCAGTTAGTAACCTTACTAACCCCGCAGCACCTTATGAAGGCCGGGGTCAAAGTTTATGCATTGGATCAGAGGGCGGGGCAATTTGTGGTTACATTCCCGCAGGCCTATCATGCAGGGTTCAATCATGGCGTGAGTTTTCCTTGCCAAGTGGCTGATATTTGCATATTCTGATTTGGACTGACCTGATTGGGTATAGTTCAATTTTAATGAAGCGGTTAATTTTGCTCCCTCGGATTGGGAGCCGTTTGGGCAGGCTGGGGTCGAAAGATATCTGGAGTTCCGGAAGGCTCCTGTTTTCTCGCACGATGAACTACTTCTCACTGCCGCGGCCAGAGATACTACCATCAAGACTTCACAATGGTAGATTGATTGATTCGTTGTTCCTTGTTCGGGTTGGGGTTTTTAGCTGACATTTTTGTAGGCTTGCTCCCGCACTTGCGCGTGTGCGAGACAGGGAACTTCAGGCACGTCGTGGATTGCTTGAGCACTTGCCTGATATCAAACAAGCGACACTCCCCGAAGATGAGGAGCTGAGCGAAGACCAATATCAGTGTGGGGTTTGTAAGGTTTACTGCTATCTCTCGCAGATCACTTGCCCCTGTACTCCTAATGTTACGTGTCCATCACATTTCCGTGACATCTGCGACTGTGAGGATACAAGGCTTACTCTACGACTTCGGATGACGGATGAGAGTCTCGAGGAATTGGTTCAGAGGGTACACGACAAGGCAAATATGCCGAAGTCATGGGCAGTCAAGCTCGAAAAATCCATTGCGGAAAGTCCACGGCCGGCGCTTAAAGTACTAAAGTCCCTTCTATCTGAGGGTGAACGGATTCCATGTTACATTCCTGAGCTGGCACCGCTTAAGGCTTTTGTGGAACGTGCCCAGGAGTGGGTCGATGAAGCGACACCTTTCATATCTCGCAAGCAACAAAACCGGAGAAAGAATGAAAAGGCATGGAGGAGGATGGGCTCAAAGGTCGCTGAGATGGAGGAAAAGGAGCGAGAACACAGGAAGCTTGATAGTATCCTTAAACTCCTGGAGAGAGCTGAGGATATCGGATTCGAATGCACTGAGATTGAGCAATTACGCGAACGTGCCGACCTTATCCGGGCTTTTCAGCTACGTGCGAGGAAAGCCCTGGCGACCCCCGGAACCTTATCTACGCCAATGTATGAGGAATTGGTGGAAACTGGAAAGAGCTTCAATGTGGACCTTGCTGAGACCGATTTGCTGGAGAAGATTGTGCGACAGTTAAAGTGGGCTGACTCTGCTAGAGATGCTAGGGCAAGGTTTTTGTCCCTCACCGAGGTGGCGGAACTGATCAAGTCAGGTCAGGAATTAGGGATCCCCGATACCAACGAGCAAATGATGCACTTCCGAAGCCAAAAAGAGGCTGGCGATATGTGGGAAAAAAAAGCGAAGGAGTTGATGAGCGTTGAGATTGTACATTTCCAGCAGTTGGAGGCACTTTCTGGCCAGGCATCTACGTTACCTGTTTCTCGCGAGACGCTCGCACAGGTCGACCAAATTCTGAACAAGCAACGGGAGGCTCATCGCCAGATTGTGGCATTGTATGAAAAGAGCAAGGAAGCGGATTTTTACAAGAGGCCGAAGTATAAAGAGGTTCGGGATGTGCTGGATGGACTAACAGAGCTACACAGCAAACCGACAGGGACAATTGACCTGGAAAAAGAGCAGAAGCGTCACGAGGATTGGATGAGGCGGGGGAAGAAACTGTTTGGGAAGGCTAATGCGCCCTTGCATATTCTTGCGCAGCATATGGCGTATGTGGAAGGTCGTAATAAGCATTGTTTTTGCTTGGAGGATAGACCGCGAACCCCGGTCGAGCCATCCAGCAGGGAGCCGAGTCCGGATTCCAAGAGTAATGGACCGTTTGGTGAAGGGTCGAGGGGTGGTAGGCCGAGGGAGGTTTTCTGCATATGCAGACAGCCAGAGGCTGGGATGATGATCGAATGTGAGGTTTGTCATGAATGGTAAGGTTTTCATTCTGATTGAAATGGTTTTGGTTTACTGACTTTGATTAGGTACCACGGCAAGTGCCTCAAGATCGCCAGGGGCAAGGTCAAGGAAGATGAGAAGTATACTTGTCCGATCTGCGATTACCGAGTCAAGATACCACGTGACGCGGCCCGACCAAAGCTTGAGGAGCTTATTGATTGGCAAGCAGAGATTGAAAACCTTCCCTTCATTCCTGATGAGTTGGATTGTCTTCACCGGATCATCGATGCGGCGACCAAATTTCGGGAGTGGGTTCGTCCGTTTACAACTGCGATTGGTCTTACGGGTGCGGAGGTGCCGACTATGAGGTTCTATCTCCGAAAGATTGAAGGTGCCGAAATCCTTCTCTCACAAGAAACCAACTTCTTCCGAACGGAGCTGCACAGATGGATGCCCATCGCCCCTGACCCGCCTCCAGTTGTTGAAGTCTCCATGTCAACCCGCAAGCCCCGCCCAACGAAGCAGCAAAAGCTGATGGCGCAGATGGGCATCACGAACCCGGATGATCTTCCCCCTCAACTCCGAACAAAGGCACACTCCTTTTCCAAGAAGAAGCCCGTAGAAGCCAATGGCAAACCCCCGCCACCAATCAAGCCCGCCCCATCAAAAGGCTCAATGACCTCCTCCCCAGTAACCCCAACCAGCCAAACTCACCCCCTTCTCGGTCAATCTTCCTCATCCTCCTCTCAACCCCCTCCGTCCCAACCGCAATTCGACTATCCCCGCTTCGGTAGTGCTGGCCCATCGGCACAGTCGCCAACTTTCACTCTTGCTCATTCCTCAAACTCTAGCTCTGGAAACGGCGCCTCGTCATCTTCCTCCCAACACCAACGCTTGGGATCCCCAGTTCTCTTGAACAACCCCGGCCGCGGCCCAACCCTCGATCCAGCGCTCTTCAACCCGCAGGCCTTCCCCGGTGATCATAGTGGACACGGCCACAGGGGGGTTGGAGGTGGACCCGGAAGTCCGCAGTATAGCAGCGCCAAGGCAATGTTTGACGCGCTGACTGAAGACCCGGATCTTTACTCGAAAGAGGAGACCAGTGGTGGGGTTAGTTATGAGGCGCTGGCGGCAGAGGCGCTGAATACGGCTGGAGAGGCATTGGATGAAAAGTTGGCCGATCAATTCTTGGCGCCTTAGTCAGCGCACATTGGTCCTCCTTCATCCGGTATTATCAGTTTCGAGGATGGATGGATATTGTCCAGTTTCTGTTTGTTTGTTTTTCTTGTCCGCTTGCTTATTGTAGGTTGGATTGTGGTTTTTTCCGTTCATTTTTTTTTTTTTTTTCCAACTCCTTCACTTTCTTGTACTTTAGGGTTTTTCATCTCAACACCTTCGATGACTTTTCTTTTTTTCTTTTTTCGGCAATTATCATATCATACTTCAAATGGTTAATGGTGTTTAGTTTTTTCTTCACTTTTTCATTTCTTTTCATCAAATTTTTATATTTTTTCTCTTCTCATTAGTATCAGTGGGTTGCTTGCTTGATTGAAAATTTCTTTTTTATAGTTTACGTTCTGTTCTTACTGTTGGTATAGGTGATGGTGGTATGGAACCGTAGTATAGCCCAAATAAAGTATAGCCTGTTCGGATAGCATCTATGGTCGCTTGTTTGTTGTGCACTGGAGATTGTTCGCGGTTGTTTATGTCTTGGGGTTTTCTGTGTAAGAATTCAATCTGATCTAATTCAGTTCAATTATGACTAGTCGCCGCGAATGTTGGTATCCTGTGGTGATTGTTGAAATTCAAGGCCTTGATTTTATTTCCCGTCTGTCTAGAGCTGGAGCAAAATAAGGTATTGAACACGCCTCTTTCTAATACAAACTAAAACTTGAATTATTCAGAGAACCTAGGTGACAGTGTCAAGTGCCTCCTATGATTGGACACCCACGAATCTGCAAATCATAGGAGAGAAGAAACACGAAGGGAAACATCATCTACCATTTTCGCGCCTCCAACCCCAAATATTTAAAGGAGGATACAACTGAATGCGAACCCTTGTATAAAAGAACACCCCCCTTAATCAACCTCTGGCAATAAATCTGTTCAAACTAGCCAGAGTGATGGGCTTTTCTGCCAAATCAGCAAATAGAGAAGAATCCGCAAAGATCGCGGTCCTATTGAAGAGCAATATCATTGATATCCAATCGATAACGTCCTTCTCATCAAATTTGGGGAAAACCTGACTCCAGATAATCACGCCCTGACCTTCAAGACAACTGAAGTCATAACGTTGGTTCTCTAGACCTGGTTCGCCGTGGTAAGTATAGCCCGATGCCTCTAGGGAGTTCATGAGCTGCGCAACGTCTTCGATTGAAGATGCCCTATCTATGGCTTGAATATGCTTCGCATTGGAGGGGACCCTCTCGGTGGGATCGGGGCAGCATTTGTAGTGACCCGGATTGGGGCCGAGCCCTATGCCATTGAGCAGCCCTCCAAATAAAACAATGGCCTTAGATATCGTCTTGATTTCCCTGAGTTCGTAGCCTGAGACTGCTTCCATCCCGACATGAATATTTATCTTGATAGTTTCATTAAAGTCGTATCTGAAGCACGCAAGCTGCTTCAGTACCTTTTGTAAGATCCCTTTGACCCAAGACGTGCTGGATCTAGACAAATTATTTTCCGATTGGCGTCCTGTAGCATGATTTAGGATTTTTCCATTCGTGTCAATTGGACCAAGAGCAGAGAAACTCGGTATGTATTCTGTATCGTTTTCGGAAAATAACCCCACCGCCTCGGTGGACACCTTCAGGCTATTGCAAAAGTCGCGGTGCAGTCGCGAATGTGTGCCATAGTTTGCCGATACCTCTAACTCCGCTCCGATCCGAAAGATTTGGTTCTCCTAATTTGTGTTAGTATGTGGCGCTGGATTGGGATGTTATTGGGGGAAAACTCACTATTCTATCCATCAAGGGGTAGCCCGAGCTCCCGCCCGCATTAAGTTCGATATTCTTGAAGCTTAAAAGGCCGCTGTCAGGATTTGGGGCTCTATGATTTTTCGCACTTGCCTGTTGGCCTGCAAGAAAAACAATGTTCAACCATTCCTTAAACTCCTGCCCCCATAAGAGGACCAAAATACCATTACCCCCCGGACCTTGTTGATCTTCCGCTGCCCGAGCTTCGGATACTACTGGAGAGCAGTAGCAATCTCCGCATTCAACGCATCGCTCGTGTTCTGGTTCGGCGGGGGGCTTTTTGGCGTCTTCGATGTAGTTAGGGGTAGTATTAGGGCCGGTTGACTCAGAAATGAGTCCTGTGGTCGGCGGAGTTTGGGCTGTTTTTCTTTCCCGGGTGTGTGTGTTCTGTACTGACAGGTTCTTAGAAATCCGGAGCTTGACTTGTGCCCGTACCCTTGTTTCATGCTGAACACCCCCGTAGAAGGCTGTTACAGTTCTCGCAATGATAGGTAGGTCGATGGTGAAGGGGCCTTGGACTTGGGAGGTTGCTTTGGTGTGGGCCTCTGTGAACAGCGATTCTGGGACAGTTCCTAGAAAGCCTTGAAGGACTTGATCCCATCTCAACCAACTGAATTGGGAGGATATTTCAAAGATAGTTTTTGTGGAGAGATCGCCAAAGGACTGATGGGGGTCATAAAGCCTGGGGGTAATGATTAATGTTTCGCTCGGGGATGTGTAGGTTTGGCTGACAGGGACGACAATCTGGCGGGGGAAGTCTTGAAAGGCAACGTTTATGCCATCAAATCTGATTGAGAAATGTAATAACGGCCTCCCACTGTCATCAAGCATAGGGTTGGGCTTTGATAAGGAGTCAGTGGTTAGACTGCGGCATGTCCCGCAAGTATTTAGGAGTCTCATGATTTCTGTTCCCCTCCATGCGGATTCGCCATACAATCGCTTGAAATTTGCATGCATATCTCGAATAAATTTAACCCGAGGGTAGAAAAGGGGTATCCAGGAGTTACCTTGGGGCATAGCGGAATCATTGCAGGAGACAAGATTCTTCTTGAAGGAATTAACGAAATCCAAGGCGGTATACCGGTATATATTCGTCCACTGGAAAACCTCGGAGGCTTCGGTAAGGCTAAGGTTGCGCCAGAAAATTGTGAGCGCAAATGGCATAGCCGCTGAATAAACGGTAAAAACAGGAGAGTCTTCCTTTGGGGTATCTCTGATTGGCAAATAGTCTAATATCTATGTAGGGGATGGGATTAGTAGGCATTTTTATAAAGAATGTAAGTGGGACTTACGACTGGCTTGTAGAGGTCGGCAAAAGATGTTAGGTTAATGGCTGCCAAATCCTTGAAAATTAAGCCGGAATACGGTTGGCTAGGTTCTGCATCCTTTGGGGTTGCTTTAGTAGTTTCTCCCGAGGCGTTTTGTTCATCTCCAGTCATAGTCGGAAGGTCAGATGTGCCAGAAGCGCTGGGAGCTTCAACTTCCTCTGGTTTCCAACATGCTTGGAGATTCTCAGAAGGGATTAGGCTTGGAGGAAGCAATGGACCAAGGCCCCGTTGTTGGATCCCTTGCCTTGGGGATATATGTGGCGTCTTGGGAGGTATCGGAGCTTCTGGTGTGTCTAGCCATATGGAACTTGTATGGTTGACTGCGGGGCTCAACTCCTGTTCTCCACTTGGGGTGCCCCTATATTTGGGGTTAGAGAGTAACTGTCTAATCGTTTCCGCCAGGCCACCGGAAGGATCTGCACAGGAAACTAGGTTCTTGAATTGTGCAATTAAGGGGATTTTGTCTCTCTGACTGTGCCTAATGAATGTTAGTCATCACTAAACAAATGGGGAGAACGGGGTTCGGAGGAAACCTGTTATTTTCAGACTCGAGTTCTTTCAATCGTTTCAATAACTGCATACTCGCTAGAAGATAGAATTCCGTCGAGATTCTCTTTTTCGAGGAGCTCCATGCTTCTTCCAGCGGATGGCAAGACTGCTCACAATTCTCCCCATTGATAGCAGCTGCTCTCTTGTGTGAGATGGTTAGGCTTCTTGGGGGTCCGGAGCTGAGCATATGAAATTCATCCAATACTCCGATTGTCTTTTGCACCAGTTCCTGAGGTAACTGCTGAGCACCCCCAACCTTTGGTAGACATGAGGAAAAAGAGGTTAGGGAATCCTTAATGCTCGCAGTAAGAATTTCTGTTTGTCCTACACTGGAGGTGGTGGTGGTATTAGTGTGTGGTAAAGGGGGGTAAGGGGGTAAGGGGATAAGGGGATAAGGGGATAAGGGGATTAGGGGATAAGGAGATAAGGAGATAAGGAGATAAGGAGATAAGGAGATAAGTGGAGCCGGAGTAGGAATCCAGAAACGCACCTGCTAGCGGAATCTAGGAGAATTGCAAGTATTTGGAAATTGTTCACAAGAGCATTTGTAGTAGCCAACGCCTGTTCTCTATAATTGCCGGGTGTCCGGACCGTGCGGCAACCAGGACATTCCATTTGAGAACTAAGCACGATGAAATCTTTTAGATATAACGGGATAACTTCGGGGATTCGGGGGATATGGCGGAAGTGAGGAGGTGAGGAGGACGTGGGGGAGGTGGAGAAAGGGAGAAGAGCTTACTCGAAGCTGAAGTGTATTTATAAAGTGGTGTTAGACGCGTATAAGAATTTGCTTCTTTGTTTGCCTGCTCTACTCTCGAGTGTGCAGACGTAATCACTGATGTACCAAGAATTAGGAGGCTACCGTAAAACACATGCGCACATACGAACACATGAGAGCGTGGGATGCTGTAGGAGCGTAGCATTGGTGGATTCCGCTTTTTCACTTGACATCAAGCTTGAAAGGGTGGTGCTCGATTGTGGGAATAATCCATTTCTCTCCCCCCCATTACGGAGGCACCATATCACACGAAATGTTGGAGCAAAGGCGTGGTGGGAACACACTGTAAGTTAGCTCTTCTCGCCGGGCTTTAGGAGGAGAATTCTTGAAGCGGCGCCTGTAGTTGAAGTTGAAGGCAAAGGATGGGATGTCAACTGTTAGCTCCACTCCAAACAGGGGTAGTGGTATATGCTTATTTTTGTTCTGGGTAGCTGGCCCCTGTTAAGGTCTGTCCTATACCATGTCCGCCCAAAGTGTACCTTCGCAGTCTGCTCAAGGGAAGTGAAGGGATCATAGCAGCTCACTCGAGTTGTCCCCCTTCGTTTGGGTTTATTTACCGGTGAGGGACCTGCTATGCAGGGACTCATGATGCGGGTTTCGGTATTTCTTTTCTATGGGCTGGCAGAGGCTAGAGGACATAAGATGTTAGGACATTTGGTGCACCTGTGTTCTGTTCCTGGTATTCCCAGCTATCACAGGTCGTCGCACTCCCCACTAGTACCTTCTAAGTTGGACCCATGATGGTTTTGAACTATTAGGGACATAAGTTATCCCAAGGTTCCCGTTCTCTTGAGCACTTGCTCTCATATCTCCGATTTGTCCGGAAGCCGTTGCTGTTGGGATACGGTATTGTTGCAGAGAAGCTTGAGCGGTATCATACTGGGATGTGTCAAAGCGATGTTCGAACAAACACCGAGCCAGCTGTCAAGCATAGGCTGACCCCCTCAATAGGGTTATGATACTCGGGTGCAAAGTAAGGACTCGCCAATTTGCAAAGTATATGGAAATGGGGGTGCCACATGAAGGAAAAAATTGGGACGACGCCATTCTCTGCTAGAGAATAGGGGTATTCCGCACAATCACCAACCGCCCGGAAATATTTATGATTCAGGACATTGGGTAGATAGCTTCGATTACCTCCGGGGATTTTTTTTCCCGCACAGATTGTGGGGAGTTCTTGTCAAATGAGTCCCCAGCTTTAACTGCTGGATTTAAGATTACCTTGTTTTCCAGCCCTGCTGGCTGCTCAACAGGCATTTTTTGGTGCTGGTAGAGTAGAAATGGTACCTATATTCCCAAAGCAAGGAGGGGTAAAGTGGAGAAGCGATAGGACCAGTGTATGGAATTATTTTCACCCCAATGCTAAACTCTGGGTTGATATAGTATCAGTATGCGAAAACTTCCTATTTTGGTGGGCAACCGCCCTTGTCTCACTATCTTCTTCACTCTTATGGTGCCAAGATCCTCGAATAAGGGAGTAAAACATCGGTTGGGATTTTTATGTTCAGATACTATGAATTGACATGCTCGGGTACTCTAGAGTAGATTGTGGTAGCTGAAGTGGTCGGTGCTCGAGTATAAGTCAAGCTTCTCCCTACTCGAGTACCATTAAACACCGTTCAATGTGTGGTAGGGAAATATCGGAAAATAAGGCACGGGATTCTGGAGCTCTGATTGGAGCATTTGGTTGCTCGGGCCAATGGATTTCCCGTCGTACTCGAGTATGGTAGGTACGGTAGGTTGTACGAGGGGGTGGAGAAAAGTGATCGGAAAACCGCTAATTTGACCACCTGTTGCCACAGATGGCCAGAGAGCAGCCAATCAGGTTTCAAATATAATGTGAGGAAAAAAGTGATCGGAAAGCAGAAGATCTTCCCATTCTAGTATGATGTAGCCATACCACCTGCTGCAATCACAGCTTCAAGGCGTTCTGGCATACTACAAATTAAGCCATCCAACCGGTCAACCCCAATAGAATCCCAAACAGCCTTCACTGCTGTAATTAAAACCTCTATGTCTTTGATTCTCCCAAAGGTCTCTCCTAACTCAGTCTCCAAATCACCCCATAGCGCTTCGATGAGATTTAAATCCGGGGATTGTGGAGGCCACGCGAGTTGCTCGACATTGTTGATTTGACGGCAATGCTTCGAAAACTTCTGATGTCCTGGGGCACCATCTTCGACAACCTATTTTGTTACTATTAGTAATTAATAAAATCTTATTTAAATGTGTGTTCATATAATATTACCTGTGTCCAGCCATATCATTCACAAGTTTGATGCCAAAATGGGATAAGAATAGGATCAAGGATGTGAGTAACATAATACCTAGAGTCGACCTTGGTTTTTGGAGGAATAGTATGTAAAATGGTCTTCATTTCACCACAAAATCCACCACAAACCATTACACCTTCCTTTCCTGACTCCCAGGTTTCATCGATGCAATCGGCATGAAACTCTTTGTCTGGCCTACATAAAACCCAGGGCCGATGCCTAAAGCCTACAGTTGTAAAGGTAGACTCATCTGTCCATACAATTCGTAGCCAATCGTCATATGTCCAATGGAGTCGTTCCTGACACCATTGGACATGAAGAGGTTTATTCTTTTCACGAACGCTAAATCTAATATTATAATTAATTTATACAATTAGCTCTAATTTCTATAGATTTAAATATAAAAAAAACAAATACTGAAATAAAACAATTTGAAGTAAGATTAAAAGAATATACTTTTTTCGTGGACACCGCTTATGGTATCCCATTGATGCACACACATTACGAAGTATGCGAACAGAGCAGCTATATCCAAGTACTTCCAAAATATCCTCCTATGGTAGGCGACGAGTTTGCTTATCAGTCGTGATGAAGCGTTGCAGTCGTTCTTTTTCTGCTTCATCAAAAATGGGCGGTCGGCTGGTACGATATTTGTTTGTTGGTGTGTTATTGGCTTTCGAACGAGTGTAAATATCATGACAAGTGTAATCAGTACGGGTACTTGGTTATTGGTTTTGTTTTATGTTTTGTTTTAAGTATCACTTTGATACTTGGTTTGTTTTAAGTATCGTTTGATACTTGGTTTTGTTTTATGTTTTGTTTTAAGTATCGCTTTGATACTTAAGGAGTTTTACCAAAGTGTATTGATTGATACCTTTGATTAGTTTTGTTCATGCTAGACATGAACAGATTTGTGTATTTAAAGACCGCCTGTTTTTACGATAGAAAAGGCAGACTTCGACAGACAGTATTTCAATATACTTGGTTGAACGGTTACTTCTTTGTTTCTCAGTACACCCTCGAAGCCTCCTTTAGTTCTCAGCTCTCGCCTCCTCTCCGGAAGAGCAGGCCACCTGCCAACTATCGTATCCTTTACCGATAACGTGATTAGCACCTTGCAAACACGTTACAACAAGTACTTAACTTTATATTAACAAGGGCTGCAATATCTTTCCACTTCATTTTCGCTTCGTCATGAAGGGTAATAATACGAAGTTGCTCATCTCGGGTTGTTTCTCGACGTTTTGAATCACCAGGAAAGTGCTCGTTCTGTGTTCCCTTTAAATGCATTGTAAGATGCGAAGGATATTCTGAATGGTGTTTTGGTGGTTGCACGGTATTGACTACAGACCTGTTTATATTGGATGACCTCACTCCCAAGATTGGGTTTGGGTTACTGAAACTTGATTTCTGACTTTCACAAGATCCACCAATCATATCCGTTCTGATCACTTACCCTTACACCCTCGTACGAGTGCGGGAACGCAAATCATGACGTCACCTCCCAGTCCAGGTAGCTAACGACTCACCACCTCCTTCCACCACCAACCTTTCCACCTGTTCAACCCTGGACGAACGAAGGTGTTGTTTCCCCTTCATAAACCTACCATATCACCCCCTTTTGTGATTCCCTCTCCGCGATACACTCCACTCAACATCTCAAACGAACGACCAAATTCTCCCTTCACCTCTCGCAAAGCTTCAAAATGGGCGTCGTTTCCGCCATCCTTCTAATCCTAATCACTATCATCGTTCGTCCCTATCCCCTCCCACTTTTCTCCATTTCCTTCCACCTCCACCTATGGAACTAACAAACACAACCAGTTCCCACCCCTCGGCGTCTTTGCCGTCGCAGGATGCGGTCCTGACCTCCTCATAAATATCTGCCTGACGATTTTGGGCTATCTTCCTGGTCACGTAGGTTCCCGCGAGCCCTAGACATGTAGGTTCTAATGCTGAATAGTTGCACGCGTTCTATATCGAATACGTTTACTACGAGCGTAGCGAGCAGGCGGTGGCGGGGCGTATTGCCAGTGAGAGGGCTCCTGGTATTTACTCGGAGAGGGTACAGGGAACGGTGTATGGGGCTACCTCGAATAGCGCTTAGGGTTTGGAGGGTTGATGCTGGAGTGGAGGATATAATTATGATATCATACCTTCGTTTGGGGATGGGATTATAGAGTTAAATGGGATGACTCTCACGAGGGAATGGATGGATGGATGAACGAATCGAATGTTTGCTTGGATTGAGCGTTTGCGTTTGCGCATGGATGGGGTGGCTACCTTTTAGTAACCGGAAGTTGAATTGATATTTTCTTTTATCATTGGGTGTCACGGGTTTTACATGATCGCGACAATGCACAACCCCTCGTGCCACAGTTGAGTGGCTAGTCGGTGCCTGCTCCCGCAGAAAACTTGCCAAACTTGATCACTGGTCCGCCGAGCTTGGACCACCTCTTGCATAATCATGTCAGGGGAATGTGCCTCCATACTCGGGTTCTGACGGCCCTTAGCCTGTGTGCAAAGGCTTCGTAACGGTGGGCAACCGTGGCTCGCATTCCTCACCCAGCCGCACTACCATCACACCTCCATCGCACTAGTAGCCGTTATACCATAATATGAAAAAGGCATTTCCACACAACTCCATCCCTCGAATCCCGGATACCTGTCTTCTTAAATGACCGAACCACTTCAGCTTAACCAAACCTGATGCCGAGTGATATGAAGTGGTGGCTGTCTGGGAAGTGTTTGTGTATGGGGGCGGGCTCTATTTAGATGATGGGTTGTCCCGTTCTTCATGGGTGAGGCGGCCTTTATTGTGCTGGGATATATGTTCTCTACTTGTTAGGTTGTTCGAGAACGTGTTTTTCTCAGGACCATGGGGGGTATGTCTGGGTGGAAAGGTTTCTTGAGAGAGAGATTTATGAAAATAAACCTGCATCATTACATGGGAAAGGGGAGTTGGGAACTGGTAGTTAGGCTTGGGTCACAGATTGGCGAGAAGTGGGAGGGAAAAACACGTAAGCATTTTATCATACCCCGGGGGATGCTCTCCTTGAATATTCCGGTGCCTGAAATATGACTGAAATACGCACCGCAATTTTTGCCCATTCTTTTATCTGCTCCTTACGGAAAGTGGAAAAGCAGTTGGAGTAGCTGAGTACCTGTTGGAGTATCTACATTTTGAATACAACCCCCACCCCCCCCAGCACTTTGCGCAGGGCCCCAAAGAAAGCAATGATTACTACTCTATCTGAGTTTGGCAGGAAGAAAAACGAAAAAACGAAAAAAAGAAAAATCCGAAAATTTATATCCTAGGGGGCCTCAAGTACCCTGGTTTCCTTCCGGAATTCTTTTTCCGCAAAACTCGCCGAACCCTTCCGGACCAGGAGACTTCAATTTCGGCGTCCCGGCCTCCCCCCTCCTTACCAAAAGGTTCGTTATTGGCGTTCCGACTTGAGTGGGGGGAATGTGCGGTGTGATTTTGTAGTTGTCCTGAATAGCCATCAGGTAGTAGCGTATTACGCCGCAAGAGGTGTGGGGGGTGTTGTGCCGTACAAGTATGGTGCCGGACAACCAAAATGTGCCCACAACGATCACAAAACAACAAGAAATAAAATTATCAACAGCACAACCACTTGAAGTAATAGAGGAAATTTGTCTGGTAGATTGATAGATTAGTATCAGTTAAACATATTTACCAGAGGAAATTCAGGGAAACCAAGTGGTGAATGTAATTCTGACTTTTTAAGTGGAGTGATTTTGTATAGGGCCGCAGGAGTTGGCCAGGGAGAAAAAGAGCCAAGATACCAAGGATTTTAGTGAATCTTGGCATGAGTGATATCCTATGAATGAAACTAGACTAAGTAGAGTTAGTAGATTGTTAGAAGCGAAAAAATGAGGCAAAAAGAGAAAAAAAAAAAGAGGAAAAGACAAAGACACAAACAGCCTACCCAGAAGAATTATCACAATATCTACAATTGTGATCACGAACGAGACAGTTATGGTAACAGAAAAACAAAAACGGTAGTCCAATCTTGCTTTAGTTCAAGCAAGAGAAAGTAAGCTGAAGAAAAGCGAAGCAGAGGTAAGTTGCTTGCTAGAAAACAAATTCTAATTCACTTAGATTGTAACCAGTACGGGTACTTAGTTATTGGTTTTGTTTTAAGTATCGCTTTGATACTTGGTTTTGTTTTATGTTTTGTTTTAAGTATCACTTTGATACTTGGTTTGTTTTAAGTATCGTTTGATACTTGGTTTTGTTTTGTGTTTTGTTTTAAGTATCGCTTTGATAATTAAGTAGTTTTACCAAAGTGTATCAATTGATACCTTTGATTAATTTCGTTCATGCTAGACATGAACAGATTTGTGTATTTAAAGACCGCCTATTTCTACAATAGAAAAGGCAGACTTCGACAGACAGTATTTCAATATACTTGGTTGAATAGTTACTTCTTTGTTCCTCAGTATACCATTGAAGCCTCCTTTAGTTCTCAGCTCTCGCCTCCTCTCTGGAAGGGCAGGCCACCTGCCAACTATCATATCTATTACCGATAACGTGATTAGCACTTTGCGAACACGTAACATTTTTTTAACTTCAACAAGTGGTTAAGAACCTGTCCCCAGATTTAGGACAGATCAACCTATCGATATCCACCTCAGAACGCTAGCGGAGAGAAGTGGCAGAATCACGGCATATTTGGCTTCGTCTCAAATCCAAGATAGAGTCTTTGATGACTAGGAGTGGGAAGCAAATCCTACGACAAGACCTTACAAGAAAGAAACAAACCCGGCACTCTGCTAAGGAGCCGGGCGAACCTGCAAACACGGAAGACACACAACTTCTAGGAGAATTTCCTTCTACTCCAGCAAAGAAGCCTTCCTTTGAACCTCTAATTGACCCCGAATCCAGTAGCGAATCAGACATGGCTAGCACAGGAGGAGGGCCCTCTGGAGGAGGAAAATCTCGGGCTAGGCTTGAAGAAGAGGAGGTACCCGCAGCATTTGAACCTCCTAAGTTTAAAATCCACCTCCCAGTGAAGTTTACAGCAGAAGGAAAAGACCTCAAACCCGAAGCCTTTGACCGATGGGCGACGGAACTCACACACTATCTTCTCCTGCAAGGGAAAGATATGGAAGACCCTACAACCGGACTATACATTGGATCATTCTGCGAAGGAAAGGCAACCAACGCATACCATCAATGCTATAAGGGCTACGGTGGAAATGTGAGATTAAGAGGATCTACAGTCCTCAATTATCTGAAAGGACGATTCCAATCCTCTCTTACCAACGACCTCCTATACAACAAATTCAACCAGCTCTAGCACGTTAATGGAATACATGTCAAGAGAATTACAGATATAGCTACGGATCTATTGATATATCAGGACCGAATGAAGAAAGGAAGCATTTCCAAATACATCCTTAAGCGACAATTCAATGATACTATGTATCCTACCCTCCGACAAGAGGTAGAACTACTCAAGGAAGACAACGACGATATTGCAACAATAATTGCAAGAGCAGAATGAAAGGACGCCATCCTCCATGAGACCAAGGCATACAAGACACAGACATCCTCTAGCAGGAATAGCCAACCACGACACAAGCCCTCCAGCAACTCTGAAGATGATACCCCACCGGTTTTCAAGAAGAAAACCAAACCCTCCAAAGAATCGAGATGGCAGAAAGGAGAATGTTTTGAATGTGGAAAAACAGGACACATGGCAAAGAACTGCCCTACGAAGAAAGGGAAAGGAAAGGCGATTAAGCAAGAAGCATCGGACAACAATGTTGAGCACGATAGTGATAATACCCAATCCAGTGAATATGAGGAGATCCATATCGGATATATCGATGTGGAGTGCAATAGTGTCCGACCTCTAGCTACATTTAAAGCACACACTGCCCTGGAAGGTACTATTCTAATAAATGGCAAGAAGGCTGCAGTACTATTCGATACTGGCGCGATTGAAAGAGATATGATCAGTAACGCCTTTGACTCTGTCCATGGACTCCCAACTCGAGACCTTAACCAACCCATACCAGTCAATATGGCAGTAAAAGAATCACGATCCACAAGTCATAAAACCTGCAGTGCAACTATGCGACTTGGTTCTGCTGTCCTACCCCCCCAGGAAATGCTAGTTGGAAACTTAGCCAAATATGATGCCTTGATAGGGATGCCATTCCTGAATCGCCACAAAGCTGTAATCAGGTGTGGGGAATCGACCATCGATTTCCCAGATCAGAAGATCAGAGTTTCTTACAAGCCAACAAGCAGAGAATACTGAGCTGTAGTCTGTGAAGCAACGGCCCAACGCCTATTGGATGAATACTCTGATGTTTTCCCAGATCAGACTCCTGAAGAACAACCGCCTATGAGAGAAGTAAACCATCACATCCATCTTCAAGACTCCTCTAATCTTAAGAACCAACCCACCAACTCTCTCCCTGATGCATACAAAAGTCTGCGATGCGACTGGATCAACCAACAACAAAGAAGAGGAGTGATCTACTGAGCAGAAACCCCAGGTGCCACTCCTATATTTGTTCAACCCAAAGCAGATGGCACAAGAATCCGCCCCTTGGTTGACCTCAAACTACGGAATGAAAACACGGTTATGGACAGCTCTGCTATCCCAAACCAAACCCAAATCCTGAATGCAGTTAGACGGGCTAGATTCCGAAGCAAGATTGACATAAGCGATGCCTACTTCCAAACAAGGCTAAATCTGGAATCCAAACACTACAACAGTTTCAAAAAACCCTTCGGAAGTTTCATTAGACGAGTTATATTACAAGGTGATATGAATGTGCCCGCTACCTTTATGCAAATTATGGAAAACCTCCTAAGTGAATACCTCCACCATTTTGTCTGAGTTTACATTGATGATATTCTCATCTTCTCAAATACCAAAATAGAACATGCTTATCATATAGGTTTGGTTTGTACCAAACTAAGGGAAGCTAAGTTCTACACTAGCAGAAATAAATCAATCCTGTTTGCCGATAAACTCGATATCCTAGAACATGTTATAGATGATGAAGGAATACATGCAGCCCCAGGAAAAATATCCTGTTTAACAGAATGGACAACACCCCGGAATCAATAGGAACTCATGCGATTCCTAGGACTAGTCAACTATATCTCCCAGTTCCTACCACACCACGCCACTGTGACAGCGCTGCTCACAGACCTTACCGGCAATGCAGAATTTGTCTGGACCCACACTCATGACCAAGCCTTTACCAACATCAAGGAGTTGATTAAAAACGCCAATGTTATACAACCTATTTACTACAGTAAATCAGAACCGATATGGCTAATTACTGACGCATTGGATGTTGGAGTTGGAGCATGGGTTGGACAAGGACCTCTCATGAAATGGCAAGACCAGCGGCATTACACAGCAGGAAGTTCACTAATTCACAAATAAACTATGGAACAATGGACAAGGAAGCCCTTGCTGTGATTGATGCTCTCGTCACTTTCAACCACATCCTGATAGGCAATACCTTCACCATTGTTACTGACCACCAACCTCTCACTAATCTTAAAACAGAAAAGGTACCTGGAAGGAGAAGAACGCGATGGATAGGTGAGATTAGCAAATACGATGCAAAAATCATCTATACCCCTGGAAGAACGAACTATTTAGCTGATGCTCTCTCCCGCCTATATGAGAACCAAGAACTCGCAGATCTCCCTCTCGTTCCTGACCACACAAGACAAAGCGAAGATAGCCTTGACGACACCTCCTATGAACAAGAACCATCAATGGCTACTGCCAGCTCTGCCGCTCCCTCCAATCCTTTCTCTTACACCATGTACAGAGCTGCCGGATCTGAACGAGGAAAGGACATTGATGACAAGTGGAAAGACAATTGCACCCTCCGCAGCATATCTCCTCACAAGCTTGAACAAAGCAGACTCCACTGGTCCCACTGTTACCTCGATACCTGCCCTTTTCACCAAACTGAGATTAAATTCGGCAACAGATATCAGCGACCGTACTATATGTCTGCTGATGATTCCAAAAACACCAGCTTTGACACCGCAGAAGGAGCAGAAGAGATAATGGATGAAGATAGATTGACCCAACCTCCACTTACTCTCAATCCAGCCCCAAGACAATACCAAGGTCTTGAAGAACTCAAATAAGCAGCAGCCTATATGGATGCAATATCTTGCCTACACCCTCCACAGTCAGCCCCGCCATCCTCTCCTCCTATAATCGAGTTACGACCACTGTATGGTGAATCCTTAGGAGTATACAACAATGAAATAATTGTTTCTGTCATGTCTCTCACAATTCCTGAGCATCGCTGACAGCTCTATGAAATCTACGAAGAAGAGAAAGCCCCTATTGAACCAATAAGAGGATCCCGAATTGAGGATAAACCAGATGTTAGATCAACTACAGAAGAATTAACCTCCTCTTTCCGAAGCCAAATGATAGCAGGATATCACCATGACCCGATCTACTTCAAAGCTATGGATAGCTGCAGACATGGAGACCTCGCCCCCTAGAACATATCCAACGGAATGGTCTATACCATCACCCATTACGGTGAACATTGCCTATACATTCTGAAAGGCCATATGTTCAATGGAATGACTATTAGAGAATATGTCATCACCGAAATCCACAACAAAGGACACCATAGTACGGACCATAACCTCCAATATGCCTCAGAATATGTTTACTGGCCTGAAATGCGAAAGAACTTCCGTGATTTCGTCAAACAATGTGAACTCTGCCAGGCAAATAAAGAGCGAACACAACTACATGAAGGGAAAGCGCAGACCCTCCAACTACCATGTAAGATATTCAAATCCTATACCATCGATTTCACTGGACCATTCAACAAATCCACAGGATATGACACCATCTTGGTAGCTGTGGATCAATTTTCTGGATATACATAGCTCATACCAATGATGGTTACTGATTCCTCCAAGGATATCTGGAATAACCTCTAACGATACCTATTTACCCCCTATAGGTACCCCTTATCTATTGTCCGTAATGCTGATCCCCGTTTCACCGCCAGATTCTCACAGCAAACCTTGACCTCCCTCGGAATCAACCACATTATGGCTACCTCTGGACATCATGAGACTAATGGCCAAGCAGTGTAACGTATTCGCAAGGTGCTATTCACATTATCGGTAATTGATACGATAGTTGGCAGGTAACCTGCTCTTCCAGAGAGGAGGCGAGAGCTGAGAACTAAAGGAGGCTTCGAGGGTGTACTGAGGAACAAAGAAGTAACCATTCAACCAAGTATATTGAAATACTGTCTGTCGAAGTCTGCCTTTTCTATTGTAGAAACAGGCGGTCTTTAAATACACAAATCTGTTCATGTCTAGCATGAACAAAACTAATCAAAGGTATCAACTGATATACTTTGGTGAAACTAATTAAGTATCAAAGCAATACTTAAAACAAAACATAAAACAAAACCAAGTATCAAACAATACTTAAAACAAACCATGTATCAAAGCGATACTTAAAACAAAACATAAAACAAAACCAAGTATCAAACGATACTTAAAACAAATCAAGTATCAAAGCGATACTTAAAACAAAACATAAAATAAAACCAATAACCGAGTACCCGTACCGGTTACATTCCCCAAAACAAAACAACTGTTTAAATAAACAAAACCTAATAATCATCAAAAGCGGATTCTGAGAAACTCATGGCTTCAGTTTCCGCCAAAAACTCTTCGTCATAAGTGTCACACCATGGGCAAGAGGAAATTTTAAGGAAACATTTAGACTCAAAGAAATGTAAATCACAGTAGTCACGAATACCAGATTTGCGCTGTACATCAACCCAAGCATGGTCGCAATCAGGACAGTAGTCTATCCAGAGGATTTCGAAGTAGTCTTCAAGTTGGATAACATCGCGGTTCAACAACAGTCCAACAATCTGTTGTCGCAGCCTCATATTGACTTCCACATAGTTTGACATCGTTATGGTATTCGGATGGTGATTGGTGACTAGATAAGGTTGTCGAGAGCCTGCTCCATAGCTTGATTTTCCTCATCGCTGCTTTCGAATTCTGACTCAAAGTATGGCGCCCAAAATCCATCTCTAGCTTCGAGTTCTGCATGCCATTGCTCAGTTTCTGGCATCGTGAGTGTCTAGCACATGGTGATGTAGTTGATTGTTGGGGGGAGGGATCCGTTTGGCATACTATCTTTCCACCATCCGTTCACCATATTCATAGTGTGCTCTAGTCCTTCCAGTGGTTCCCAGCTGTTCTCACTCGTCGGATATCCTTTCCATTTGACTAGGAACTGATCATTTCCATGCCAAAGGCGGTGGTCTCGGATTTCTTCAACTTCCCATTCATCTTTCTTCTCAATGATGATAGGTGCGGGTCGAGAATGGGTTCTTCCAGGGAACTTGGAGTCGTCATTTGGGTGGAATCGTTTGACAGCAGAGGTGTGGAAAACTGCAGTATTGCGACGGTACATGCGTCCATCCCTCTGAACAGTGTAGTTCTCTGTATGCTCGTCAAAGGATATAACTTTGAAAGGTCCTCGCCATCGGGGTTGCAGTTTCTTACTGCATCCAATATTAGTTATGAACATGTTTCCATGTACCATGAGCATATCACCTGGTAGAATAGGGACATGTTTGCGTCGTCGCCTCTGAGCAGTAGTGGTGCTTCGGAATTGGGCAGCTTTAACAGCTTGGAAGGCGTCATTCTGAATCGCTTGGTGGCGGTTTAAGTGGTCATCGGAGGCAGGGACTGAGGAGTTCTTGAATATGGTTGTAGGTAGGAGAGGATATTGGCGGCCGAAGATTGCTTTGTATTGAGACATTCCCAAGGTGTCTGAAAATCCGGCATTGATATATTCTGCTTGCTCAACAAGGGCTGGTTCCCAGTTGGTTTGTCGTTCATTGATCATGTTCCTAATTCCGGTCTTAACCTCCCCGATTTTTTGTTCTGCTTGGCCATTAGTCTCATGGTGTCCAGGGGTAGCCATAATGTGGTTTATTCCGAGGGAGGTCAAGGTTTGCTTCCAGAATCTGGCGGTCAAGCGGGGATCAGCATCACTGACAATAGATAAGTGGTACCCATGGGGGGTAAACAGGTATCATTGGAGGTTATTCCAGGTGTCTTTGGAGGAATCGGTAAGCTTCATTGGTATGAGCCATATGTATCCAGAGAATCGATCCACAGCTACCAAGATGGTGTCATATCCAGTGGATTTATTGAATGGTCCTGCGAAATCGATGGCATATGATTCGAATATTTCACATGGTAGTTGGAGGGTCTGTGCTTTTCCTTCAGGTAGTTGTGTTCGCTCTTGTTTGCCTGGCAGAGTTCACATTGTTTGACGAAATCGCGGAAATCCTTACGCATCTCAGGCCAGTAAACATATTCTGAAGCATATTGAAGGTTGCGGTCCGCACTGTAGTGTCCTTTGTTGTGAATCTCGGATATGACATATTCTCTAATAGTCATTCCATTGAACATATGGCCTTTTGGTATGTATAGGCAATGTTCACCATAACGGGTGCTGGTATAGACCATTCCGTTTGATATGTTGTAAGTGGCGAGGTCTCCATGCCTGGAGCTATCCATGGCTTTGAAGTAAATCGGGTCATGGCGATATCCTGCTATCATTTGGCTTCGGAAAGAGGATGTTAATTCTTCTGTGGTTGATCTAATATCTCGTTCATCATCGATTAGGGATCCTCTTGTTTGTTCGATAGGGGCTTCCTCTTGCTCAAATGTTTCATAGCGTTGACGACGATGCTCGGGAATAGTAGGGGGTATGACCGAGACAATGGTTTCATTGTTGTATACTCATAAGGGTCCACCATATAGTGGTCGTGAATCGGTTATGGGAGGAGAGGATGGCGGGGCTGACTGTGGGGGGTGTAAATAGGATATTGCATCCACGTAGGCTGCTGCTTGTTCGAGTTCTTCAAGACCTTGGTATTGTGTTGGAGCAGGATTAAGGATATGAGGAGATTGGGTTGACTCATTTTCATCGATCATCTCTTCTGCTCCTTCTGCGGTGTCGAAGTTGGTGTCTTTGGAATTATTGGCAGGCATATAGTACGGTCGCTGGTATCTGTTTCCAAACTTAATGTCAGTCTGATGAAAAGGGCAAGTGTCGTGATAACAGTGGGACCAGTGGAGTCTGCTTTGTTCAAGTTCGTGAGGAGGTGTGCTGCGGAGCGTGCAATTGTCTTTCCATTCTTCGTCAATGTCCTTTCCACGTTCCGTTCCGGCAGTGCTGTACATGGTGTAAGAGAAAGGATTGGAGGGAGCGGCAGAGCTGGCAGTAGCCATCGATGGTTCTTGTTCATTGGAGGTGTCGTCAGGGCTGTCTTCGCTTTGTCTTGTGAGATCATGAACAAGAGGAGGATCTGTGAGGTCTTGATTCTCATATAGGCGGGAGAGAGCATCAGCTAAATAGTTCATTCTTCCAGGGGTATAGATGATTTTTGCGTCGTATTTGCTGATTTCATCTATCCATCTTGTTCTTCTTCTTCCAGGTATTCTTTCTGTTTTAAGATTAGTGAGAGGTTGGTGGTCGGTAACAATAGTAAGGTATTGCCCATCAGGATGTGGTTGAAAGCGGCGAGAGTATCAATCACAGCAAGGGCTTCCTTGTCTGTTGTTCCATAGTTCATCTGTGAGTTAGTGAACTTCCTGCTGTGTAATGCCGCCGGTCTTGCCGTTTCATGGGAGGCCCCTTGCCCAACCCATGCTCCAACTCCAATATCCGATGCATCAGTAATAAGCCATATCAGTTCTGATTTACTATAGTCGATAGGTTGAATAACGTTGGTGTTTTGAATCAACTCCTTGATGTTGGTAAATGCTTGGTCATGAGTGTGGGTCCAGACAAATTCTGCACTGCCGGTAAGGTCTGTAAGCGGCGCTGTCACAGTGGCGTGATGTGGGAGGAACTGGGAAATATAGTTGACTAGTCCAAGGAATCGCATGAGTTCCTTTTGATTCCGGGGTGTCGACCATTCCGTTAAACAGGCTATTTTTCTATGGACTGCATGTATTCCTTCATCATCTATAACATGTCCTAGTATATCGAGTTTATCGGCAAACAGGATTGATTTGTTTCTTCTAGCGTAGAATTTAGCTTTCCTTAGTTTGGTACAAACCAAACCTATATGGTAGGTGTGTTCTATTTCGGTGTTTGAGAAGATGAGAATATCATCAATGTAGACCCAAACAAAATGGTGGAGGTATTTGCTTAGGAGGTTTTCCATAATTTGCATAAAGGTAGCGGGCACATTCATATTACCTTGTAACATAACTAGGCTAATGAAACTTCCGAAGAGTGTTTTGAAACTGCTGTAGCGTTCGCTTTCTGGATCTAACATTGTTTGGAAGTAGGCATCGCTTAGGTCAATCTTACTTCGGAATCTAGCCCGTCCAACTTCATTTAGAATCTGGGTTTGGTTTGGGATAGCGGAGCTGTCCATAACTGTGTTTTTGTTCTGTAGCTTAAGGTCAACCAAGGGGCGGATTCTTTTGCCATCTGCTTTGGGTTGAACAAACATAGGAGCGGCACCTGGGGCTTCTGCCCGGTAGATGACTCCTCTTCTTTGTTGTTGGTTGATCCAATCACACAGTGGACCTTTGTATGCATCAGGAATTGAGTAGGTGGGTTGGTTCTTGAGATTAGAGGGGTCTCGCAGGCGAATGTTGTAACGTGTTCGCAAGGTGCTAATCACGTTATCGATAATGGATACGATAGTTCGCAGGTGACCTGCTCTTCCAGAGAGGAGGCGAGAGCTGAGAACTAAAGGAGGCTTCGAGGGCGTACTGAGGAACAAAGAAGTAACCGTTCAACCAAGTATATTGAAATACTGTCTGTCGTAGTCTGCCTTTTCTATCGTAGAAACAGGCGGTCTTTAAATACACAAATCTGTTCATGTCTAGCATGAACGAAACTAATCAAAGGTATCAATTGATACTCTTTGGTAAAACTCTTTTAAGTATCAAAGCGATACTTAAAACAAAACATAAAACAAAACCAAGTATCAAACGATACTTAAAACAAACCAAGTATCAAAGCGATACTTAAAACAAAACATAAAACAAAACCAAGTATCAAACGATACTTAAAACAAACCAAGTATCAAAGCGATACTTAAAACAAAACATAAAACAAAACCAAGTATCAAACGATACTTAAAACAAACCAAGTATCAAAGCGATACTTAAAACACAACATAAAACAAAACCAATAACCAAGTACCCGTACCGGTTACATTCCCCAAAACAAAACAACTGTTTAAACAAACAAAACCTAATAATCATCAAAAGCGGATTCCGAGAAACTCATGGCTTCAGTTTCCGCCAAAAACTCTTCATCATAGGTATCGCACCAAGGACAAGAGGAAACTCTAAGGAAACACTTAGAGTCGAAGAAATCTAAATCACAGTAGTCACGAATACCAGATTCGTGCTGTACGTCAACCCAAGCATGATCACAATCAGGACAGTAGTCAATCCAGAGGATTTCGAAGTAGTCTTCAAGTTGGATAGCATCGCGGTTCAACAACAGTCCAACAACCTGTTGTCGCTGCCTCACATTGAGCTCCACATAGTTTGACATCGTTATGGTATTCGGATGGTGATTGGTGACTAGATAAGATTGTCGAGAGCCTGCTCCATAGCTTGATTCTCCTCATCGCTACTTTCGAACTCTGATTCGAAGTGTGGTGCCCAAAATCCATCTCTAGTTTCGAGTTCTGCGTGCCATCGCTCAGTTTCTGGCATTGTAGGTGTCCAGCACATGGTGATATAATTGATCGTTGGGGGGAGGGATTCATTTGGCATGTTGTCTTTCCACCATCCATTCACCATATCCATAGCGTGCTCAAGTCCTTCCAGTGGTTCCCAACTGTTTTCGCTGGTCGGATATCCTTTCCATTTGACTAGGAATTGATCATTTCCATGCCAAAGGCGATGGTCTCTGATTTCTTCAACTTCCCATTCATCCTTCTTCTCGATGATGATAGGTGCAGGCCGAGAGTGGGTCCTTCCCGGAAACTTGGAATCGTCATTGGGATGGTATCGTTTAACAGCTGAGGCGTGGAAGACTGCAGTATTGCGGCGGTACATGCGTCCATCCATCTGGACAGTGTAATTCTCTGTATGCTCGTCAAAGGATATGACTTTGAAAGGTCCTCGCCATCGGGGTTGTAGTTTCTTGCTACGTCCGACATTGGTAATAAACATGTTACCGTGTACCATGAGCATGTCTCCTGGTGAGATGGGAACATGTTTGCGCCGTCGTTTCTGGGCACTAGTGGTGCTTCGGAATCGGGCAGCTTTAACAGCTTGGAAGGCATCGTTCCGAATTGCTTGGTGGCGGTTTAGATGGTCATCGGAGGCAGGGACTGAGGAGTTCTTGAATAGAGTTGTAGGTAGGAGGGGGTATTGGCGGCCAAAGACTGCCTTATATGGTGACATTCCCAGGGTATCTGAAAATCCGGCATTGACATATGCGGCTAGTTCAAATAGGGCTGGTTCCCAGTTGGTTTGTCGTTCATTGATCATGTTCCTAATCCCGGTCTTGATCTCGCGGATTTTTCGTTCTACTTGGCCATTAGTCTCATGGTGTCCTGGGGCAGCCATAATGTGGTTTATTCCGAGAGAGGTTAGGGTTTGCTTCCAGAATCTGGCGGTAAAGCGGGGATCAGCATCACTGACAATAGATAAGGGGAACCCGTGGGGGGTAAATAAGTGTCGTTGTAGGTTATTCCAGGTGTCTTTGGAGGAGTCGGTAACCTTCATTGGTATTAACCAGGTGTATCCAGAGAATCGATCCACAGCTACCAATATGGTGTCATATCCGGCGGACTTATTAAATGGTCCTGCGAAATCGATGGCATAGGATTCAAATATTTCACATGGTAGTTGGAGGGTCTGAGCTTTTCCTTCAGGAAGTTGTGTTCGCTCCTTATTTGCCTGGCAGAGTTCGCATTGTCTGACAAAATCGCGGAAGTCCCTTCGTATTTCAGGCCAGTAGACATATTCTGAGGCATATTGGAGGTTGCGATCTGCACTATGGTGTCCTTTGTTGTGGATCTCGGATATGACATATTCTCTAATCGTCATTCCGTTGAACATATGGCCTTTTGGTACGTATAGGCAATGTTCTCCATAGCGGGTGCTGGTAAAGACCATTCCATTGGATATGTTGTAGGGGGCGAGGTCTCCATGCCTGGAGGCATCCATGGCTTTGAAGTAAATCGGGTCATGGCGGTATCCTGCTATCATTTGGCTTCGGAAAGAGGAGGTTAATTCTTCTGTGGTTGATCTAACATCTCGTTCATCCTCGATTAGGGATCCTCTTGTTGGTTCGATAGGGGCTTCCTGTTCCTCCAAGGTTTCGTAGAGTTGACGCCGATACTCGGGAATAGTAGGGGGTATGACCGAGACAATGGTTTCATTGTTGTATACACGTAAGGGTCCACCATATAGTGGTCGTGAATCGATCATGGGAGGAGAGGATGGCGGGGCTGACTGTGGGGGTTGTAAATACGTCATTGCATCCACATAGGCTGCTGCTTGTTCGAGTTCTTCAAGGCCTTGGTATCGCGTTGGAGCAGGATTAAGGACATGAGGGTGTTGGGTTGGCTCATTTTCATCGATCCTTTCTTCTTCTCCTTCTGCGGTATCGAAGCTGGTGTCTTTGGAATCATTAGCAGGCATATAGTACGGTCGCTGGTATCTGTTGCCGAACTTGATCTCAGTCTGGTGAAAAGGGCAGGTGTCGTGATAACAGTGGGACCAGTGGGTTCTGCTTTGTTCAAGTTCGTGAGGAGGTGTGCTGCGGAGCGTGCAATTGTCTTTCCATTCTTCATCAATGTCCTTTCCTCGTTCTGTTCCGGCAGCACTGTACATGGTGTAAGAGAAAGGATTGGAGGGAGTGGTAGAGCTGGCGGTAGCCATTGACGGTTCTTGTTCATAGGATGTGTCGTCAGGGCTGTCCTCGCTTTGTCTTGTGTGGTCGTGAACAAGGGGAGGGTTTGCAAGGTCTTGATTCTCGTATAGGCGGGAGAGAGCATCGGCTAAATAGTTCGTTCTTCCAGGCGTATAGATGATTTTTGCATCGTATTTGCTGATCTCGCCTATCCATCTTGTTCTTCTTCTTCCCGGTATCTTTTCTGTTTTAAGATTAGTGAGCGGTTGGTGGTCGGTAACAATAGTGAAGGTATTGCCCATCAGGATGTGATTGAAAGCGGCGAGAGCATCAATCACAGCAAGGGCCTCCTTGTCTGTTGTTCCATAGTTCATCTGTGAGTTGGTGAACTTTCTGCTGTGTAATGCCGCCGGCCTCGCCGTTTCATGGGAGGCCCCTTGCCCAACCCATGCTCCAACTCCAACATCCGATGCATCAGTAATCAACCATATCGGTTCTGGTTTACTATAGTCGATAGGTTGAATAACGTTGGCGTTTTTAATCAATTCCTTGATGTTGGTAAAGGCTTGGTCATGAGTGTGGGTCCAGGCAAATTCTGCATTGCCGGTAAGGTCTGTGAGCGGCGCTGTCACAGTGGCGTGGTGTGGGAGGAACTGGGAAATGTAGTTGACTAGTCCTAGGAATCGCATGAGTTCTTTTTGATTCTGGGGTGTTGACCATTCCGTTAAACAGGCTATTTTTCCTGGGGCTGCGTGTATTCCTTCATTATCTATAACATGTCCTAGGATATCGAGTTTATCGGCAAATAGGATTGATTTGTTTCGGCTAGCATAAAATTTAGCTTCCCTAAGTTTGGTACAAACCAAACCTATATGGTAGGCGTGTTCTGTTATGGTGTTCGAGAAAATGAGAATATCATCAATGTAGACCCAAACAAAATGGTGGAGGTATTCGCTTAGGAGGTTTTCCATGATTCGCATAAAGGTGGCGGGCGCATTCATATCACCTTGTAACATAACTCGGCTAATGAAACTTCCGAAGGGTGTTTTGAAACTGTTATATCGTTCGCTTTCTGGGTCTAACCTTGTTTGGAAGTAGGCATCGCTTAGGTCAATCTTACTTCGGAATCTAGCCCGTCCAACTGCATTTAGGATCTGGGTTTGGTTTGGGATAGCGGAGCTGTCCATAACTGTATTTTCATTCCGTAGTTTGAGATCAACCAAGGGGCGGATTCTTTTGCCATCTGCTTTGGGTTGAACAAACATAGGAGCGGCACCAGGGGCTTCTGCCCGGTAGATGACTCCTCTTCTTTGTTGTTGGTTGATCCAATCACAAAGTGGGCTTTTGTATGCGTCAGGAATAGAGTAGGTGGGTTGGTTCTTGAGATTGGAAGGGTCTCGGAGGCGGATGTGGTGATTCACTTCTCTCATAGGTGGTAGTTCTTCGGGTATTTGGTCAGGGAAAACATCAGAATACTCATCCAATAGTCGTAGGGCAGTTGTTTCACAGACTGCGGCTCGGTATTCTCCGCTTGTTGGCTTGCATGAGACTCTGACCTTCTGATCTGGGAAATCGATAGTTGATTCCCCACACCTGATTATAGCTTTGTGACGATTCAGGAAGGGCATGCCTATTAGGGCATCGTATTTGGCTAAATTTCCAACCAGCATTTCCTGGGGGGGTAGGACTGCTGAACCAAGTCGAATGGTTGCACTACAGGTTTTATGGCTTGTGGATCGTGATCCTTTTACAGCCATATTGACTGGTATGGGTTGGTTAAGGTCTCGAGTGGGGAGTCCATGGACAGAAACAAAGGCATTGCTGATCATATCTCGTCCGATTGCGCCAGTGTCGAATAGGACTCGAGCCTTTTTACCATTGATTAAGATTGTTCCTTCCAGAGCGGTGTGTGCTTTGAATGTAGCCGGAGGTCGAACACTGTTGCATTCCACATCGATGTATCCAATGTGGATTTCTTCATATTCACTGGATGGAGCGTAATCGCTTTCAATGTTGTTGGCCGACGCCTCTTTTTTTATAGTCTTTCCTTTTCCTTTCTTTGTAGGACAGTTTTTTGCCATGTGCCCTGTTTTTCCACATTCAAAGCATTCTCCCTTTTGCCGTCTCGATTCTTTGGAGGATTTTGTTTTCTTCTTGAAAACTCGTGGGGTATCGTCTTCAGAGTTGCTGGAGGTTTTGTGTCGTGGCTGGCTGTTCCTATTAGAGGATGTCTGTGTTTTATAGGCCTTGGTCTCATGGAGAATGGCGTCCTTTCGTTCTGCTCTAGCAATTATTACTGCAATATCATCGCCGTCTTCCTCAAGTGGTTCCACCTCTCGCCGGAGGGTAGGGTGCATAGTGTCGTAGAATCGTCGCTTCAGGATGTATTTGGAGATACTTCCTCTCTCCATTCGATCCTTATACATTATTAGGTCCGTGGCTACATCGGTGATTCGCTTGACATGTGTTCCGTTAACTTGCTGGAGCTGGTTGAATTTGTTGTATAGGAGGTCATTGGTTATAGAGGATTGGAATCGTCCTTTCAAGTAATCGAGAACTGTAGATCCTCTTAATCTTACATTCCCGCCGAAGTCCTTATAGCATTGGTGGTATGCGTCGGTTGCCTTTCCTTCACAGAATGATCCAATGATAAGTCCAGTTGTAGGGTCTTCCACATCTTTTCCTTGTAAGAGTAGGAAGTGTGAGAGTTCTGTGGCCCATCGTTCAAAAGCTTCAGGTTTGAGGTCTTTCCCTTCGCCTGTGAATTTCGCTGGGAGGTGAAGTTTAAACTTAGGGGGTTCAAATGCTGCGGGTACCTCCTCTTCTTCAGGTCTTGCCCGAGATTTCCCTCCTCCAGAAGGCCCTCCTCCTGTGCTAGCCATATCTGAATCGCTACTAGATTCGGGGTCGTTTGGGAGTTCAAAGGAAGGCTTCTTTGCTGGAGTAGAAGGGAAGTCTCCTGGAGGTTGTGTATCTTCCGTGTTTGCCGGATCGCCGGGCTCTTTAGCAGAGCGCCGGGGTTGTTTTTTCCTAGTAAGGTCTTGCCGTGGGATTTGCTTCCCACTCCTGGTCGTCAAAGACTCTATCTTGAGTTTGAGATGAAGCCGAATATACTGAAATTCTGCCGCTTCTCTCCGCTAGCGTTCTGAGGTGGATATCGATAGGTTGATCAGGCCTAAATCCGGGGACAGGTTCTTAACCACTTGCTGAGGTTAAAAAAATGTAACGTGTTCGCAAGGTGCTAATCACGTTATCGATAATGGATACGATAGTTCGCAGGTGACCTGCTCTTCCAGAGAGGAGGTGAGAGCTGAGAACTAAAGGAGGCTTCGAGGGCGTACTGAGGAACAAAGAAGTAACCGTTCAACCAAGTATATTGAAATACTGTCTGTCGTAGTCTGCCTTTTCTATCGTAGAAACAGGCGGTCTTTAAATACACAAATCTGTTCATGTCTAGCATGAACGAAACTAATCAAAGGTATCAATTGATACTCTTTGGTAAAACTCTTTAAGTATCAAAGCGATACTTAAAACAAAACATAAAACAAAACCAAGTATCAAACGATACTTAAAACAAACCAAGTATCAAAGCGATACTTAAAACAAAACATAAAACAAAACCAAGTATCAAACGATACTTAAAACAAACCAAGTATCAAAGCGATACTTAAAACAAAACATAAAACAAAACCAAGTATCAAACGATACTTAAAACAAACCAAGTATCAAAGCGATACTTAAAACACAACATAAAACAAAACCAATAACCAAGTACCCGTACCGGTTACAAATGTGGTGGTTCATCTCTCTCATAGGCGGTAGTTCTTCGGGTATTTGATCAGGGAAAACATCAGAGTAATTATCCAATAGTCGCTGGGCAGTTGCTTCACAGACTACGGCTCGGTACTCTCCCCTTGTTGGCTTGCATAAGACTCTGACCTTCTGCTCTGGGAAATCGATGGTTGATTCCCCACACCTGATTATAGCTTTGTGGCGGTTCAGGAATGGCATACCTATTAGGGCATCATATTTGGCTAAATTTCCAACCAGCATTTCCTGGGGGGGTAGGACTGCAGAACCAAGTCGAATTGTCGCACTACAGGTTTTATGGCTTGTGGATCATGATCTCTTTACTGCCATATTGACTGGTATGGGTTGGTTAAGGTCTCGGGTTGGGAGTCCATAGACAGAGACAAAGGCATTACTGATCATATCTCTTCCGATTGCGCCAGTGTCAAATAGGACTCGAGCCTTTTTACCATTGATCAGAATAGTACCTTCCAGAGCGGTGTGTGCTTTGAATGTAGCTGGAGGTCGAACACTGTTGCATTCCACATCGATATATCCAATATGGATCTCTTCATATTCGCTGGATTGGGTATTATCGCTTTCAACATTGTTGGCCGATGTCTCTTGCTTAATTGCCTTTCCTTTCCCTTTCTTCGTAGGACAGTTCTTTGCCATGTGTCCTGTTTTTCCATATTCAAAACACTCTCCTTTCTGCCGTCTTGATTCTTTGGAGTATTTTGTTTTCTTCTTGAAAACCCGTGGGGTATCGTCTTCAGAGTTGCTGGAGGCTTTGTGCCGTGGCTGGCTATTCCTGCTAGAGGATGTCTGTGTTTTGTAGGCCTTGGTTTCATGGAGAATGGCGTCCTTTCGTTCTGCTCTTGCAATTATTACTGCAATATCATCACCGCCTTCCTTGAGTGGTTCTACTTCTCGCCGGAGGGTAGGGTGCATAGTGTCGTAGAATCGTCGCTTCAGGATGTATTTGGAGATACTTCCTCTCTCCATTCGGTCCTTATACATCATCAGGTCCGTAGCCACATCGGTGATTCGCTTGACATGTGTTCTGTTAACCTGCTGGAGCTGGTTGAATTTGTTGTATAGGAGGTCGTTGGTTATAGAGGATTGGAATCGTCCTTTCAGGTAATCGAGAATTGTAGTTCCTCTTAATCTTACATTCCCGCCGTATTCCTTATAGCATTGGTGGTATGTGTCAGTTGCTTTTCCTTCGCAAAATAATCCAATGATAAGTCGAGTTGTAGGGTCTTCCACATCTTTTCCTTGTAAGAGTAGGAAGTGTGAGAGTTCTGTCGCCCATCGGTCAAAAGCTTCAGGTTTGAGATCTTTTCCTTCTCCTGTGAATTTCGCTGGGAGGTGGAGTTTAAACTTAGGGGGTTCAAATGCTGCGGGAACCTCCTCTTCTTCAGGCCTAGCCCGAGATTTTCCTCCTCCAGAAGGTCCTCCTCCTGTGCTAGCCATGTCTGATTCGCTGCTGGCTTCGGGGTCGATTGGAGGTTCAAAGGAAGGCTTCTTTACTGGAGTAGAAGGGAAATCTCCTGGAGGTTGTGTATCTTCCGTGTTTGCAGGATCGCCCGGCTCTTTAGCAGAGCACCGGGGTTGTTTCTTTCTTGTAAGGTCTTGCCGTGGGATTTGCTTCCCACTCCTGGTCGTCAAAGACTCTATCTTGGGTTTGAGATGAAGCCGAATGTGCTGTAATTCTGCCGCTTATCTCCGCTAGCGTTCTGAGGTGGATATCGGTAGGTTGATCAGGCCTAAATCCGGGAACAGATTCTTAACCACTTGCTGAGGTTAAAAAAATGTAATGTGTTCGCAAGGTGCTATTCACGTTATCAGTAATTGATACAATAGTTGGCAGGTGACCTGCTCTTCCAGAGAGGAGGCGAGAGCTGAGAACTAAAGGAGGCTTCAAGGGTGTACTGAGGAACAAAGAAGTAACCGTTCAACCAAGTATATTGAAATACTGTCTGTCGAAGCCTGCCTTTTCTATTGTAGAAACAGGCGGTATTTAAATACACAAATCTGTTCATGTCTAGCATGAACGAAATTAATCAAAGGTATCAATTGATACACTTTGGTGAAACTAATTAAGTATCAAAGCGATACTTAAAACAAAACATAAAACAAAACCAAGTATCAAACGATACTTAAAACAAACCAAGTATCAAAGCGATACTTAAAACAAAACATAAAGCAAAACCAAGTATCAAACGATACTTAAAACAAACCAAGTATCAAAGCGATACTTAAAACAAAACATAAAACAAAACCAAGTATCAAACGATACTTAAAACAAACTCAGTATCAAAGCGATACTTAAAACAAAACATAAAACAAAACCAAGTATCAAACGATACTTAAAACAAACCAAGTATCAAAGCGATACTTAAAACAAAACATAAAACAAAACCAATAACCGAGTACCCATACCAGTTACAAGCAGAACGAAAAATCCGCAAAGTCAAGACCAGAATTAGGAACATGATCAACGAACGACAAACCAACTAGGAACCAGCCCTCGTTAAGCTGGCCGCATATATCAATGCTGGATTTTCAGACACCTTAGGAATGTCTCCATACAAGGCAATCTTCGGCCGTCAATACTCTCTCCTACCTACAACTCTACTTAAGAACTCTTCAGTCCCTGCCTCCGATGACTACCTAAACTGCCATCAAGCAATTCGGAATGATACCTTCTAAGCTGTTAAAGCTGCCCAATTCTGAAGCACCACTACTGCTCAGAAGCAATGATGCAAACATGTTCCTATCCCACTAGGCAATCGGCTCATAGTACATGGAAACATGTTCCTTACCAATGTTGGATGCAGCAAGAAACTACAATCCCGATGGCAAGGACCTTTCAAAGTCTTATCTTTTGATGAGCATACAGAAAACTACACTGTCCAGATAGATGGACCCATATACCGCCGCAATACTGCAGTCTTCCATGCTTCTGCTGTCAAACAATTCCACACAAATGATCACTCCAAGTTCTCTGGAAGAATCCACTCTCGACCTGCACCTATCATCATCGATAAGAAAGACGAATGGGAAGTTGAAGAAATCAGAGACCACTTCCTTTGGCATGGGAATGATCAGTTCCTAATTAAATGGAAAGGATATCCAACAAGTGAAAACAGCTGGAAACCAATAGAAGGACTAGAGCATACTATGGATATGGTAAATGAATGGTAGAAAGACAACATGCCAAACGAATCTCTCCCTCCAACAATCAATTACATCACAATATGCTGGACACCAACAATGGCTGAGACGGAGCGATGGCAGATGGAACTTGAAGCAAGTGATGGGTTTTAGGCACCATACTTTGAGTCGGAATTCGAAAGTAGCGATAAGGAAAATCAAGCTATGGAGCAGGCTCTCGACAACCTTATCTGATCGCCAATCACCATCCGAATACCATAACGATGTCAAACTATGTGGAACTTAATGTGAGGCTGCGATAACAGATTGTTGGACTGTTGTTAAACCACAATGCTATCCAACTTGAAGACTACTTCGAAATCCTCTGGATAGACTACTATCCTGATTGCGACAAAGCTTGGGTTGATGTACAGCATGAATCTGGTATTCGTGACTACTGTGACTTGCATTTCTTTGAGTCTAAATGTTTTCTTAGAATTTCTTCTTGCCCTTGGTGTGACACTTACGGTGAAGAGGAAATGGCGGAAATTAAAGCCTTTGATTTTTCAGACTCTGCTTTTAATGATTATTAGGTTTTGTTTGTTTAAACAGTTGTTTTATTTTGGGGAATGTAACCGGTACGGATACTCGGTTATTGGTTTTGTTTTAAGTATCGTTTGATACTTGGTTTTGTTTTATATTTTGTTTTAAGTATCGCTTTAATACTTGGTTTGTTTTAAGTATCGTTTGATACTTAGTTTTGTTTTATGTTTTGTTTTAAGTATCACTTTGATACTTAAGTAGTTTTACCAAAATGTATCAATTGATACCTTTGATTAATTTCGTTCATGCTAGACATGAACAGATTTGTTTATTTAAAGACCGCCTGTTTCTACAATAGAAAAGGCAGACTTCGACAGACAGTATTTCAATATACTTGGTTGAACAGTTACTTCTTTGTTCCTCAGTACACCCTCGAAGCCTCCTTTAGTTCTCAGCTCTCGCCTCCTCTCTGGAAGAGCAGGCCACCTGCTAACTATCATATCTATTACCGATAATGTGATTAGCACTTCGCGAACACGTAACATAGATGTCAATAAAACATGTTCTAGATATTTCACTAAAGCTAACAAGCCGAATCCGGACAACAGAGAAGAAAGAAATCACTTACTCCAATTACACAAATGAAAGTAATCCTGAAACCGAGCCGCCCACAAATGACGATAGCGATTCAGAGTTTGATGAGGAAGTGGATACTCAGGGTAACGAAGCCACAACTGAGGATGGATGGTGTGGAGAGACGGAAGAGAACTCAATACAAATAATTAGCGAGAATCAAAATAGAGAAGAGGGAGAAGAAGAGGAAGAGGAAGAAAGCATAATCAGGGGCCGACTGGTAACTAACCTCAAATATCATACAGACGCTGGTGAAAGTCTCAAGAATGTCTGGGGAGTAGGATCAACCTGAACAGATCGACGTAGGCAACGAGAAGCTCAAATTCTCAAAGCCGAGGCATCCAAATGCTACGATATTCGGGCACTATGGGAGCGAGGAAAAATATTAGGTATGTGTAAGGATCCCGAAAACACAATAGCGCCTCTGGGAGAAAGCTTTTTTGAGGGGGAATGTCGGATACCATTATTAGAAGAGGTCCCACGAGGGTGTAGTCCTCCGACTCGAAAGTCAAATTCTGAAAAGAGATAGAGTGCTCTTGCAGGTATGGTATATCTGTTAAGTCAAAAGATGAAAATCAAGGAGAAGTACGGAGATGAGGAGCTTACTGGAGCTTTTCGACAATGGCATGAGATGGTTATGCGATTTCTCCGCGCATAAAAGAGAAAGGAAAACTTTGGGCAAAGGAGGCGAAAGATGGCTTTGGGCATAGCCAATTGCCATGGCCGAGGCATGCATACGGCACGAATGATAATTCAGTGGGAATTACAATGGATAGAAGGGAGAGAAATACTATGAAGCCGACAAGGTGGGGGTGATGGCCGGATTGTGACCTGGTTTGAGGATGAATGTGTATTGTTAGCAGTAAGAGAATATATTATGCGAACTGGAGAAAGTAAGTATACTATTCATTCTAATTCTAGTTATTAATTCTATAATATCAGATAGGAGGTAGATATATTGGCTAAAAATATAATTTATAAATATAGGAGTTACAGTACAAGGGTTAGCAAAGGCCATGGCCAATTTCCTGAAGCTCAATCCCGACCAGCCTACTGCCCAGCCATTAGGCCAACAGGTTGCGCCCAGGACAGACCAAATTGAAGCAAGTGGAGAGGTAGAAGGTCTAGTATTAGAGGCGATAGAGTGGGTTGGAATTCAGGATAGAGTAGAAGATACACATCATTGGAAAAGAAAAGGAATCCGAGCTCGAACTGCCCGAAAGTGGTTGGCACGCCTTGGCTTTTGTTGGACTGATGTTCAAAAGGGGGTATATATTGATGGCCATGAACGGCCTGATGTCATTGAGGAAAGAGTATGCTTTTTGGAGCAATTGGAGGGGCTATAGCCATATTTGGTTGAATTTGATGAAGTTGGAGAGATCAAACCTAAGGTCTATCCACGAGGATGTGAGGTTGGAGGATTGAATCCTCCAGTAATCTTAGTTACTCATGATGAGAGTACTGTAAACAGTAATAAGGCAAGATCAAGAGTTTGGATAGCTGCTAAAAGTAACTATCTATGTCCAAAGGGGAGGGGAAGAGGGATTATGATCTCTGATTTCCTATTACCATGTGGCCGCCTCACAGCAGAAAGTCTTACAATTGAGCAGCGTCAGGTGTTGAAGGTTCCTCTACACGCATCGAAGACCTTTGAATTTGGGTCTCAAAATCATGCGGGTTATTGGTCTACAGACGATATTATTAGTCACACACTTGAAACAGCTGTCAAGATTTTTAAGGCTGTTTACCCCAGCTATAAAGCTCTCTTCCTATTCGATAATGCTTCGAGCCATAGCTCATTCACTGAAGATGCACTACGAGTACAAAATATGAATCTTAGCGGAGGTGGAGACCAACCTGCAATGCGGAATGGGTTCTTTCTGAAAGATGGAATTCGTATTATATAAGAAATGGTAGATGGGAATGGGATACCAAAGGGTATTGAGGCTGTTTTACAGGAATGAGCACTATGGACTATGGGCCTACGATTGGAATGTCCTAAAGTCCTATGTGTAGAGTGTCAGATGCAGAGAAAATGCAGGATTTGTGTTAAGGGAAGTTATTGTCTCTTGCATAAACTCCAAAGAGGAAGGAAAAAAGACTGCCGGGGAAATCACTTCTGTTCATCATGCCAATTATGTGATTTATGCGCTACCCGGTGTGCCTGTCTACAGTGTACTAAAAAAGTATATTGCGAGGAATGCCGACCATTTATTGGACGGAAATGTCTTGCATGCGAAATACTACCCCCCTCCTGCTCAGATTCAGGTATGAACCCTCATCTTCCATATGGGTAAAAATGCGTTCTGATTTCTTCCTATCTTTTATACCTAAAAAATGTGAACGTATTTTTGCCCCTAGTATATCCTACTTCTTATTAGATACCTAATGGAGTGCTAACTTGAATATTTATGGTGATACTTTAGGCTGCTATGCACGGAAAATCCTATCATTACAGTATGACTTTTTGCACCAGAAAGGAAAGCTGCAGGAAATGATTGAGACCACAGGACATGCAGTATTATTTTATCCAAAATTTCACTGCGAGTTGAATTGGATAGAATATTATTGGGGCCAGGTTAAAAGATATACTAGGGATAATTGTGAATATAACTATGAAGGGTTAAAGACTGTAAGTTCTTTCAGGTCTATCTACTAACCAAATATTATCCTACATATGATACAATTCCCCCTAACCTATTGTATTTTAGATTATTCCATACACATTGTCCTCCGTGAAGCCAACAACCATTTCACTCTTTTTTGCACAAACACAGAGAATCATGGAAGCTTACCGGTAGGGGTTCCAATATGGGACAGCAGAATACCGTGAATATCTTTCACACCGCCATGTTCGTCACCTGTAGGATGATTTCTAAATTTTGGTCCAAAATCTCATGTTACTTCTGCTCAATTGGAATGTAGGAGATTAGCTAAACTATATATATGGCCTTTTTTTTACTTTACTTTTTTTCTTAGAATGTACATAGATTTAAATCTCTATTTACAAATTCCTTCTATCACACGCCCAACAGATCGGTCCCACTTTTGCCAAGCTCACGGGCGGCATCATAGCATATCACTCGCTTTTTCAGGCCAGAGGCACTTGGCCAGAGGGTAGATTTTGGTTGTCCGGCACCATACATAAATAGTGACAAAAACATACCTTTTTAGATTCCTGAATCTCTACTAACTCAGCACGAAAGAATCATGAAAACTTACGGCTCTGGTGATGTTGGCTCATTCAATGAACTTGCTGTCTGAAGTTGAGATTTTCAGCTGACACGGTTGTGCATCGTATTACTTTTGGAGGTGATATCTTCCTAGAAAACCCGGTACCTACACCACGATCCAATGATGGTCTGAGGGTGAAGAAATGTCCGCACGTGTATCATAGGGAGATTCCTATGGCGTTCGTGAGCCAATTCTTGCTGTGATAGAGCGGAAAGGATTCGAGGAAAAGTAAATGCCATGGTAGGAAATGGGTTTTCGGGAGAGAAAGGGTGTTTGGTTTGTATTGGCGGTTAGTTGTGTTATGAGGGTTGTGGTGGTGGGGGAAATGATCCAATTTGTAGGACTAATGGCGAACCAACCCCGGAGAAAATTCTTATCTGAGGATGATGAACCTCCACCCACCCGATCTGCACTCACGACTGGGAAGTGAAGCAGGCAAGGAAATCGACTATGGTATCCTATTGACTGCATATAACGGGGAATGACGGACCCCATGTCGGGATGAGGAGGGAAAAATGGCAAACTCAAGAGATAGGATAGGATAGGGCGATACGTAATATCAATCGGAAATACGGTAGGGTAATTATCGTAACATCGTTAGCATTACCAGCTGCAGCCCCAATCATTACGTGATATCGTGGGCCAATATGAAATTCATTTCCGAGTGATCGTTAGTGACTCCTTGACTAGACTATTCTACGCATATTAGAATATCTGGGCACGATGGTTGGGCTCTATACATTGCGCGGCTTCACGCTGCGCTGGACGAATAAATGAATTAGGCTGAGTTCCCTCCTCCACCACTTTCACAATAAGGGTGAGTTTTGCTGAGCGACTGAATCTTCACAGGCTGAGAGGCTGATTCCCAAGTGTTTTTCTGCACTGTACGAGTACATTTCTGAAGGGAGCCCCCCTGATCCCTAGACTGCACACCAATAGCTGGGGGCTTCCGGCTCTTGGAAGCATCCTCTTACCTTTTCCCCTTCGCCATATTCTCCTCGCACCCTACCCCTCGCGGTTGCGCTTCGATCGAGCCTTCGGAAGTTTCGGCCGTCTAGGCCTAACTTAAGTCTCCTCGCTCCATTTAGCGAACCCCGTTGTCATCTGTTGGATCGAGCCAAGATTTCCTTCCTTCTTTCTTTTTTTTTTTGATATGCAGTATGATAGCCTGAATGAAATAGCGATTTGGAACCGGGCTAGGGCAACATGCTAAAACCAAGACAAATCATCTAGTGCTTTATCATACAACTCTTTCCTCCATCCACCACTATGCGAATGTCTTTCCTATCGTATCGTCATTTTCACTTGCATACGGTTAAATGCGACTGGAGACACAGAGAGAGAGACGCATAATCGGAACCCCCTCTTTATTGGAGAATTTGGAAGCCAGGATGGATGGGATGGGAATCCGGGTACCACGTACTGTACAACCTAAAGCCCCCCCCACCTTGGGCTGCATTCTCCAGTTTGCCGCAGGGTCCACGTTTCCTTTACTTTTGTCAACATTCTTATATCATATCATAGCAAGGGAGGGGGTTCGCGGTATCATACCCACATAGGCCGGGAGTGATAGCTCATGATACACTTCAGTAAGCAGGTGTCGTGACAAGCATGGTGTCTGATGCGCCCAAGGGAATATCGTTGAGCAATGGCCTACTGTATGATACACCCCCCTCTGCTTGCAGTGATCAAAAAAAAAAGAAAAAGCTGGCGAGTTGCCGGGAATTAAGATGCCGGTATTTCCGATGCTATCAAGGGGAAGATATGCTTTCTATGGCCTGCGGGGAACCACTGCTTAAATTGGAAAGAAGGCATAGAGGGGCTAGGATAGTGCAAATTCCAGGATCTCTCCAACTCGATAACTTGGCACATATAACTCAACTACCCGGCATATCCTCCTTCTCCACTTGGCCCCTATTTCTAACCAGGGCAACTAAAGAAATAAATGGAGAGACACGGCAGATCGCGATGTGATCAAGGGCAAACGATGGAATCCTTCATTTTTGCGAGTGCCCTTATAGACCCGTCTCATATTAGCACAACACCCTAACTAACATGAAAAAACCTGAGGGCCACCGCCGAAACTCGGATAGAAGAATATGAACGTAACTACTAAGAAGTTGCAGAGGTGCCTCAGCTAGTAAAACCTCTGTGCATATATCGTACGTGTGTTCCTTTTGTTTCGTCTCAACCGAGGGCTGAGATTGCGGTGCTTTGGTCCTCACGTATCATAGCAGAGAAGGGGAGGCGTCATCTTCTACCATCCGCTAACTATTGATCCTAAAGCAGATACAGACCAAAACCACGGAATCTTACACATACCCCTTCACCACGAGAACAGTGCTTTTTTTCTTTTCTTTTCTTCTTTTGTACACGCTACATTACTTACACACAAACCCTGTCAGCCATCCGGCTCTCACGGTCCGATTCCCAATCCCGAGTGGTCTGAAGCTCACAGATACTCACTCGATTCCTGGAAACCCTCCCTGCATAGCGCTTCCTTTCCAGAGCCACCGTCGCCGAACCTATGCAGCAAACCCACGTTTAAGAAAAGAGAAGAAGCGGGGGAAACGCCTCCCACCACTGGCTGATTAGCGGTTAGGTTAAAAGCGAGGAACCCCCCCCTCCAAGAATCTGGTGGAGAAGGATCCACCGGCATTACCTCCGAACAAGAGGATGCAATGGGGTGTAAGGCTCCCAAGCAATCACTGAGCCTAAAGTTTCTAGAGTGCCTGGTAGTGCGGATACACAGCCGGGCGGGGGGACGGGAGGGACTCTCTGTCGTCCCGGCGCCCAGACACCTGGGACAAAAAATATCTTCCACGTGCCGCCTCTTGGAACCGGGGGTGAGGTTTGACCCTTCTGTGACATGATGATCCCTACGAACCCTCCCCCCCTTCTATTATAACCAAAAAGGCACGATAGTGACTCCAATCCGGCGATGTGAAGTAGATGTTGTAAGCGAGAGAAACGGCGCAGGTTGTAGAGTAGAGTACATATTCCTGGTATTAGCGCTTGTATAGCGGGGTATCATGCTCTGAAGAACTACCAGGCCGCTAGAGACGTCTACTCTAGCAACAAAACCGACCCTCAGTAACTTTTTTTTTTTTTTTTTTTAATAGCAAGCAGTTTAACCCGGGGAGAGTTGCGCACTCGAGTTACAGTGCTTTAGTCACAACAATTCTCATACTTAATACAACGTGACCCTCGAGTGAAAGGCAGCTACTTGGCGCAGTTTTATCATTGACAGTGCTGTCGGGAAGGGGTTTACAAACACGACATAGACTGCCCATACTATGATAGCGAAACACCGCATCTATCACAAATGGCGTTAACCTAGCTGGTCGAAGACACTAGTGCGATAATTAACATGGATGGCACATGAGATGTGGGGAGCATGACCACCAGTTGCTGGCAGATTGCTCGAGTCGCGATAGCACTAACTTATACTTTACCATACCAGTTAAAAATGGGAAACTATATGCTAGCGGGACTCTTGTTTTCCCGTGGTAGCGGTCGAAAAACAAAACCCACTTGGAAAACAAAAGGGACTGTTGGAGATAATGATACCCGGGAGTAGCTACTGTACTGTACAAGTACCCGTGTGATATACCGAGAACGATGAGATGGGATGGTAACCCATCATAGAAGGTGTGTGAATCGGAATTGGAAATAGCTCGATTTTATACAGGTTCGTTGAGGGAAATGGGTATTTCCTCTAGGACCTTGGTTCTCACTTGTTCAGTTGGGTGTGGCTTCAATGCAACTGGTCTGGATTTTTCTCTTTCGATGTTGTATCGTATAATATTTCCTTTCAAACGTATTGATCATCGGGAA
>NW_003299139.1:782994-835895 GCF_000151645.1 Tuber melanosporum | reverse complement strand
ACTAACTGCTGGACTAGCGGGTGCGAGGGATGGTTGAGTATAATATTATAGCAGTGAGTGCAATATCAACAATGTCACCAGCCACAATGCCATAAGCTTCGACAACGTAGGGTAAAGAACGGCATGCAAAGGGAAGAAGAATGCACCTCAATACAGGAAACTACGATAATCTTAGATCTATCTAATAGGCAAATACCACATAACCGCAAAACCAACGCCACCAAACCTAGATATACTACAGTGAAAACCCGGCAAACGCTTGAACGAAAAAAACCAAGAAAACCACTCACCGAAAAGACAAATAAACCCCCACGACGCACAAGCATGTGTGTGCACTGCCGTACGAACCACACTCACCGCCACCGGGCGTCCGACAAGGAACCCTTCAGGCCATAGAGAGCTGATAGCCGCTTCGTGGGAGGAAGCAGCCCCCCATGTTATATGGGGGGAGCCGGCGGCCTGACGGGCGCCCTACGTATATATACCGTTGCGGCAAGAGAGGGGGGGTACTTGCCATACCCGGCCATTTTTCACAAAGCTGTTCACTTCGCGTGGGAGTAGTTCATGTACTATCATTCCAGGGGAAATGCCCTGAGTACGTCCTATCCTGCAGGGTCTCTTTCAGGAATTGTCGTTCGCCGGCCGTAGATGAGAGGGGGGTATGTTGTTGCCGTTTCCTGGGTTGGCTCATTTTCGGGGTGTTGAGGAGAGGAGGTTGTTTCACCTTAGCTTTGTTTTTTCTTCTCTCTCACCCGCCACCCCTCTGTTGTAGCTGTTTCTTCCGCATCCGTTGACAACTTTGATCTCCGTTTCTTCTGGCAAAATGTGGGAGGGAGGAATGAGGTTGTCATATCTTTTACTCTCAAAGAGAAATCGACGTCCCCGACCGCCTATTGAAATAGTCAGAACAACCAGATGAGAGCGAGAGTCTGCTAAGAAACCTACGACCGCAGCACGGCGGGGAAAATATCTCACTTGAGCCCTCTGAAAAGGAAAGAAAAAAAGAAAAGAGAAGGGAAGAGAAGAGGGAATTAAGGTGTATTCTATCTCTTTTTCGGTTTTCTCTATTTGTTTTTTTGTACACTGCTTGTGTACTGTTCGTAGCTTGCAATAATTATGACCAGTCAGTATGATAATTTTTGCTTGCTTTGCTTTGTTGAGATGTGTTTTCACTTGTGATTTTTTTTTCTTTCGTTTGTGGCCTGCAATGCAGTTCAGTTCTGCATTCGGAATACGGGCCGTGTTGGTCCATGCCCTCGCTCGCCTTTATGACAAGCGGGGCCCGGCGCGAAATCTGTAACCTGTATCATACAGTACGAGTATAGTACTGGGCGCGTCGCGGCATCATACTTGTACAAGTAAGATCTCCACTTTGCCATAGGCGAGAGACATGGCAACCGTTGCAACACGCACTCTTCTACTCTGGAGCGCTTAGGTTAAGGCAAACTTATTGCGGAGGGGTTGGAGTGCTGGGTGGTAGCAGGTTTTACCTGTGTCTTGTCGCAAACGGAATTGCTCAATAAGCCCGGGTGCTATAATAAGGATCCTCGCGATGCACGCCGCAAAAACTGAATTATTAGCGCGTCGTTGAAATTTGTTCCCAGCCGTGACCACCACACCGCATGTGGTTTTGGTGTTTGGAATGTGAACTAGGTGGGTATTTGTAGGCGTTTGGTATGCTGACAGAAGGAGGGGGCCGGATCACCCCAGCCCTGAAAAATAGTCGGAAGGTATGAAAGGTCAATGATCGGGTATGCTACATCTCTGTTAGCAGCCTTTTTCCCAACCACCATGAATTTGAAAGAATTGCTCGCTTCATCCAGCCATCATGGCAACCTGCTCTTGATCCCTAAGTCCCCACGATGGACAGCGCGAGAGAACTTATTAACTTAACCAACCCTCAATAACACCTATAACTCCCAGCGGATCGAAAAAGCCAAAATGCTCTTCGCAGTCGTAAAGCTCTGCGTATCCCTTCTAATCCCTACGGCCATCTACATCCTCGGCTCACAGATATACCTGCTGAGCACGGTCAGACAATTAGACTCTCTGCTCCGCACAAATTGTGCTCTGTCATTGACTACCGTGCTTCCACTTTCCCCCCTCCTCCTCGAAGAGCGATGGCTAACACCAAACAGGGCATCCTCACAGCCCTCTTCCTAGCGATATGGTTCCTCGCACGCACGAACAAATCCACACCGTTACGCCCTCCGCCTTCGGGAAAGCGATTGGCGTTCTTGCTATCCCTTTTCAGCACCATCTTGTGGATAGCTGCGGTGTTTGGTGGCGTTAGGATTGTGAAAGAGCAGGTTGGGTGTTTACCCGCTCCTGCCGCTTCTTCGGTAATGGGCGGGGGAAACGAAGCATGGAGGTTTGGAACGGCCTGTAGATTACAAAGGGCCGGCGTTGCTTTCGCATTCCTAGGCTTGTCAGCTCACCCCCCATTCCCCTCTGGAAGCGGGATGGTACTGACGAAGAGTTAAAAGCTTCGGATCACTCATTGTCCTCGGAGCAATGGTGGAAATCTCGGATCGGCCGTTTGGAGGGGTGAGCGTGGATGAGAGGATAACAGCTGTTGCGGAGAAGTTCCGGGAGGCGTTGATGGATTTGAGGAGGGAGGGGGAGGGTGAGGATGGGGAGGGTGAGAAGGCGGAGGTTTAGCGGAGGGGTTTAGGAGGTCGGTTGGCAGCGAGGCTACAATATTGATTGGGTGGAGGGCTGTGCTGTATGATAGTTGTTATCGTTATCGGATATCTAGTAACTGGGCACTGGATTCCAGCATTGCATGTTAGATTAGGGGATTGGAAGGAGAAATGCATACCGATAGGACACGTGCGCACATTGGCAAAGCATATCATATATATATATGATATATATAAAAAAAGGACATATGCAGACAATCTCTAAACGGCCATCCAGTGAAAACCCACCGGCCGTCGATATTGGTAAGGATCCCCAGATCAAAGCCAGATACCGAGTGCCAATCCATGACCTACAGCAGAGCATCTCCCACAACCACCCCCACATCATCTCCCCACCCCAACCGGAGCAGGTTCATCAACCACCGTCGCAGCTTCCCATCACTAACATCCATTAACTTAACCCACAGTAACAATACCACGATAAACGAGTTCCAACCCTCTCTCTCCTATCCCGGTGCTAATACAACTCACTTACACACCCACACGAGACAACAACAAAAAAAAACTCCGACCCGCAAGTATCGCCGAAAATTTACTCGTACTCCTACCGTTCCGTACAAAATCAATCCCCGGGACCTCAACTACTCCATCGCTTCGAATCTGCTTTTTTTTTTTCTTCTTTTCTTTTTTCTTCTTTCTCTCTTCCCGCCATTCAGGGCCGTTTAGACCCGAACCCTTGCCGGTTACCACGAAATCCAGCGCATTCGCTTAGCTCCTCTGGCATCTATTATGCCAAATAACTGACACCGGTAGCTGTTCGTGCTGCCCACCGGTATCGTTCAGACCGCACTGTTATGCTATAGATGCACTGCCGGTACTGTACCGTGGACCACTCCACGGAGTAAAAAAAAAAAAGAAAAAAGAAAAACCCATGTGACACCTACATAATTCCGGTACTGTACCGTACTCCAGCATCATAAGTTATATACAAAGGATTTAATTAATCACAAAAAAGTTGGCCCTCCAGTCACAACCTCTGGTAACAAAAAAAAAAACGCTCTACAGGTTTCTAATTCGTCGATCCATTTTTACCCATTGACCTCCCGGTATCTGTTCCCGGAAGTGGACGCCAGGGTGATGGGTGTCTATTTTTTTTTTTTTTTTTTTTTTGGTTAGATTTTTTTGAATTTGAATTTTTAGCACCCATCATGCGCCATGCAGCGTCTCATTGGACCTGACAGCCAGCAGCATGAGAAGGGTAAGGGTTCTACCGGTGGTGATGGATGATATGTAGGGACGGACGGATTTGGTTTGAGGCTCTTGAGGGAATTTGCGTACCATAGGTTAGTATTCTCTGGTGGGCTTGGGGATACATGCGTTTCGGTGCGAGCACGGTGGCAGCTGGGGTAGGGCTGCGATGCGATGGCCGGATGGATGAGCTAGGGACGGGGGAAGGAAGGCGAGGAGAAGGCCGAATGAAGGAACTGAGGGGAGGGGGAGTAATTGTTTTTATTATAATATCCTATCTTATAATATGGAGGAGATGAAGGAGAAGGAGGAGAAGTTACGATTTATGATGATGAACGAAGAGAAGGAAATCGGGATCGGAAAAGGGTTGCAGTGTGTGAGCGTGGGTTTTTTTACGATATTTTATTATGTTTCCCGACTTTGTTCCTCCTCCTCCATTGCTCCATCCCGTATCTGCTGTTCCCTCCGTGTAAACCTCGACACTGGGCAGCTAGCTGGTGGGCAAAGTTGTCTGCTCCATGGACAGGTATGATGTCCGACGGGACTGTCCGTACCCTACGGCAAGCGAAGGAAAAAAGTAAAATATCTTCCTGTTGTTTTGTTTTGTTTTTGTTCTGATTCCGCTCGCTCACGGGAGTTGATTCAAGGCGCATTATCGTACCGAAATCGTTCACGGTAACTCGACAAGTTGGAAAGGCCACATAATGCCAGCGCTCGAGTTGGGCACGTGCGTTCGTGCGCTCCCCGAATGAAATGGCTGTTATTGTTTTTTTCCCTATTTTTATTTCACTTCGCCGGTACGGTAATTCGGTTTCGCCCGTTCATCTGCAGAATCGATGCGAGAGGAAGGAAAATATTTTTCTCTCCCCATCATTCGCTTGAGCATTGTCTGCTCAGCGTCCTGTTTCCCGCCGCTTTGCTGCCGGGCGCTCCCAAGGCGTCGAATTGGAGGCTGGCCAGTCAACTCGCCCTACCTTAGCTACAGTAGCGAGTCTCAACTCTACGACTGCGTGACAATGATGATGACCTTTCCTTGATTGCCCAGTTGAGCGCAGGTGGGTCCCCCCTTTTCACTGCTACGGCACCACGATGATTATTTCACATCATAGCGCATTCTTTCGTCGTGCCCTCCGATGCGGAGCCCGGGGAGGATGGTTTGAAGAAATGGTTGTTCTCGGCTCGAAATTTGCACGCTCTTGTCCAATGGGTGAGGGTAGTTATAGACTAGACTCTATTGTAAAGGCTGAAGCGAATCCTGTCCGTCCGTCCGTCCGATTGATTGATTGATTGATTGATTGATTGATTGATTGATTGATTGATTGATGGGCTGGAAATGAAGTGAGGAGAAACGGAGGAGAAAAAAAAACTTGTATCTGTACAGTACAACACAATACACCACAGCATCCAGTATTATTGTGATGCAGGAGGCGGCGGGCAACAAATATCTTGTTTTTTTCCCCTCGCCTTCAGGTTATAATACCGGTATCATACCTTGACACTAGTCAGCATTCGGTTATTTTGCTACTTGTAGTTGCTTCGTTGTCTCCCATCTCCGGACTGTTTCATAACATTTAAAGTGAACTGCGGCGACGACGGGTGGATGGTTTGGCCTTGTGTTGCGTTACCTTGCTTACGGTACCATGCGATTGCAGGGAATCAAAAGTCATCTTGACCAAACGTTTGTAGGTCGGGAGTAGGATTTTTTGTTTTTATTTTTTATTGACGCGCACTGCCAGTGGCATCTCGAAACTCTGATCTCAAGGGATGACAAGATCGGGGGGTTATCATCTCCTCCGTTGCATTTATGACATTGTCCTTGGTTAGCTAGCCCCCTGCGGTAACCTTGCCCTACATTTTGCAGGGACGGGATGGTGAAGAAGTAGGAGTAGGAATGGGTGGGGGGGGGAGGGGGGGGATTGTCGAAGGAATTCGATGTGTGATGTGATGTCCGCTGGGGAATGGAAGGGTAAAAAAGGTGTTGAGGAGAATAAAATAAAACCCCGCAGGACCGCTTTCCTTTGTGAATTTGAGCGCATAGGGGGAGGATAATATCACCCTGGAGGTTGGTGATGGCCAGGAAGGGGGGTCGGGTTAGTGACTGTGGTTAGGTTAGGCATTACAATACCTGGTATCGTGCAGTTCTGCCAGGCTAACTTGACCCACGTACCGACAGTTGGCGATGTGTACTCGTACAGTATGATACCTCTGGCTAGGCGAGCAAGTATGGCACCGGCCCACGGGTATGGATGTGTGTGTGCTTATACACAACTTTACTAGCTGATCAAATATCCTGTTCCTGGCACAAGATATTGTGCTAGGCAGCGTAATGAAGGACTCTTCTATTTATATAGCGGGACACCAGCACGATAGCTGCGAAGATGATACCGGCATTGGAATAACGGTATGATACTTGTACGGTAGGTGTTATGTAGACAGCCATACCGGTACTTGTACATGGTTCGTGCAACCATACAGCATGGGCTAGCTATGGATGGGTAGACTACCAGGGGCAGATGGCAGAGCGATCGAGACAAGGTAAAGAAGGGGGAAGGGTTCAAGGTACGGGTAGAGATCCGGATTGGGTGAGGTATGATATGAGAAGACTACGAGTATAGGAGGGGGTGGGGGAAGGGGGAGGGGAAAAAGAGACCCTTTCTGACCCTTTCCTCTGGGAAAGCCGCGAGAAAGGTACAATTACATCTCAATCGTCATTCTCTAAGGGAGAAGCCGTTCCGGCAATAACTGTTAGAAAAGGGTAGCCCTACGCGTCAAAGACTGACTACGGAATCCCTAATTTCTCATCTCTTGTGGTCGGGTTTGCCGCATATGTGTCATTTTTCTAGGTGTCTATGGTATGCTGAGTCGTTGGTGATTTGGTGTAATCTCGAGGTTTTTTTTTTTTTTGTGGAAAGAGTTAAATACTAGAGCGATGGCAAAGTAACACCGGTAATACCGGTAGGTTAATAGTGGAGGAAAAAAAAAAAAAAAAGGAAGCGAACCCTTTTTTCCTTTCCCGCCTGGATGCCACCACCCCGGGGCATTGGTATCTTGCTTGCTTTTTCCTTCCACGCCCTCCAACTCTTCCTTCTTCCCCCCACAGAGGAGCAAAAAAAAAAACCGAGAAAGGAAAAAGAAAGGAACCCCCCTACTTCTACCGTATACCAATCTAGACATACGCACACAAAGCGAGTGAGAAGGGGAAAAAAATAATAATCCTGTCTTGTTTGCCCCACTTTCTCCCACAATCTGGGGAGTGTTCAAAAAAGGTCCTCTTCCCGCCGCCTCCATAAAAGCACTTGCCCGCCTACACTGCTCCTCTCCGCTCCTTCCCTGAACCTTCTCACATTTTACCCATCACTGGCGATTTAGACACCCGCCTATTCCATCGGTTTAGCTTCCGTACCTGTTCTCTCGATAACTTTCGTTTCGACTCTAAAATTTCCCATTTGTCCCCTCCCCCAAATTTGTGTTCGTGACTGCCCCACCATATTAGCGCCTCAAGCAACCGCAAAGCTGTCGTCCGCCGACGCAATCACTGTCCCCACGCAGATTACTAGTACGCGGAAGCCAAGTTTGTTCGTCCACAGCTCTGGCGAACACACTGGACCCCGTTTTTAGGCTGTAGATAGCCAAACCCCAAAAATCTTTCGAGCACGTTCTCTCATTCTTATGAGCCGAAAGGACTTGCTCCGTTTCTTGTCTCTGCGAAAGAAGTGAGTTCATTTGAATGGTCCTGCTTGCCTTTGTTCTTCGTTGAAAATGGAATGAGCAATTTTCCATTCGATTGTCCCCTTTCAATTGAAAATCAATTCACATCATGTATGACGTTGCTAACGCTTGAATTTTGGAAACCCAGGCCCAGATAACACGACCTCCGGTAATCCAGTTTCAATTCGCATCACTAGTGTTCAACTTGAAAACTACCCCCCGACCTACAAAAAACAACTCACACCTCCTCGTCTGCTGAACCGGTATCCTGCACGGTATCGGTATCTTGACGACGGGGCGGGTAGCGCTCCACCTGCACAATTGATTCACACTATCCACCGATAACCTCCTCCAAGGTCTCCTCCGCCAGCACGGCTCGTCGTTTGACACCTCAATTCTCTCGTCTTCTGTGTCTCCGTCCTCCATAATCCGGTAGGCACCGCATTGTCTAACTGGTTTAAAGGGACTTCGGGTTTTGAGATAAAAAAAAAAAAAAAAGCCTAGCCACTACTATCGTCTTTCCACCGCTGCATCTAGAAATGGTCGCACTCGATTTGGTCGCTGTTAACACAGCGCTTAGCAAATCCCAAGGAACTACACTTTCTATCAACCATCAAGCTACCATTGACCTCGACTCTTCCAACGCTTTCGAGGGTAACACAAATCCTTATTGCTTTGTGTGTAACAGTGCTGATATCTGTGTAACAGGTCCTGAAAAGCTCCTCGAAGTTTGGTTCACCCCTTCTCCGGAATTGCTTCCTCCGTCCGCATCGCCCGAGGGTCTTAAATGCGTTTCCAAGGAAAGATGGGAGCAGATGCTTGATATTGTCAAGTGCAAGGTCCTATCGGTTTTGAAGAATGAACATGTAGATGCATACCTTCTGAGCGAGAGTAGTATGTTCGTCTTCCCTCACAAGGTCATCCTCAAGACCTGCGGGACTACTACACTGCTCAATGGCCTTCCCGAGATGCTACGCATCGCAAGCGAGGAAGCTGGATTTGGACCTGGTGGTGGTGCATTTGCTACCCCATACAGGGTTTTCTATTCCAGGAAGTCTTTCATGTTTCCTGACAAGCAGATGCATCCACACAAGAGCTGGAGAGACGAAGTCGAATACTTGGACGAGTGGTTCCTTAACGGGAGTGCATACATGGTTGGGAAGATGAACGGAGAACACTGGTATCTTTACTTGACCAACCCTGGCAGCATGCTCTCACCACCTCTTACTCCCACCAACGAGCCAGCCGATCCGCTCGAGAGACACGAGACGGAGACGCAGCTGGTCACCTTCCCCGAAGCCCAAGACATTGTCTATAAGAACATCGGTGGCGGGCGTGATGGCGGAAGTGGCAATGGCATTTTTGATGAGACTTTGGAGGTTCTGATGACTGATCTGGACCAAGACAAGGCGAAGCAATTCTACTTGGAAACCGCGAGTGCGGTCGCGGCCGGCCAGTACAGGCGCCAAAAGAACGAGGAGAGGTCCAAGGAGCCAGTCTTGATGGAGGAGAATGCTGGCTCCGATGATTTGCCCGAGGAGCTCACTAGTGAGGGGCATGTTCTCGGATCAATTGTTTCGGAAGCTTGTGGGTTGGGTGAGGTTTATCCCCGTTCCACGTACCCGGGAGCTATGATAGACTCTTACCTGTTTACACCTTGCGGATTCTCGGCGAATGCGATCATCCCCTCACCTGACCCGAAGATCCCCACCACACACTACTTTACCGTGCATGTCACTCCCGAGCCCCATTGTTCATATGCCTCCTTTGAGACCAACGTTCCGGGTCGTAACTCTGGCCGGGAGACTGCCCAGATCCTGGAACACGTTGTCGGTATCTTCCGCCCGGGCAGATTCTCGGTCACCCTCTTCGAGGCGAAGCCCGCCATGGCGGATCGCGGGGCTCGCGAGAACATTTACGATGTAACTGCAGCCAAGAGATCTGCTCGCATGGATTGTATCAAGGGGTACCGACGTGTGGACAAGATCCGCCACGATCTCGATGGATACGACCTCGTGTTCCGTTACTACGAACGTGACGATTGGAAGGGTGGGGCTAAGCCTGTGTTGCGAGACTTTTGAGGGAAAAATGCGTCTCCCTCCGTTTGCTTTCCTTTTTTTTTTTTTTTGTTGTCGAGATTAATTTGAGATTATTCTATTCTACTTTTTTTTGATCCGTTTGCCGTAGCTATCGATTTACCGGTATTGGTTGGCTAAAGAAAAGCAAGTGGTTTCTTTCACCTTGGCTTTTTTCATTCACAAAAACAATTTCCTTCAATTCTATCTAACATTAGTAGGCGAACCCTGGCTTTTTTTGGCTTTTTTCATTTTCATTTTTACTCCTTTATATTTTTCTTGTAGCATCTGGTTGTTGTGGATGCCATCTCCATCACTATCACACCGGTACTCCAAGTTGGTACTGTACCGTAACCGGCCTGCCCAAAAACTGCTGTAGTCAAAAGTCACAATTTTCAAAGAGCCTTAATATGGTACTTGTAAGAAGGAAGTGCAAATCTGGACGATCCTGAATGAATGTTTGTTGCCTGTCTGACTGTCTCAGTGTGTGGGGGGGGGGAGTCGGCACTTTCTAGAACTTTTTTTTTTTTTTTTTGTTACCCAAAAGCTGGTTGGTGGGGCCGTGCGGTCGAAGGCAGACAACACACTCAGGAAGCCAAGGGGAGGGGGGGTTTCAGCCAAGACTGGATTTTTTCTTGTAGATCTTTTATGGCGCAATTTGGGTTGCCTCGCGTTTATTTGAACTTGCTCGGTGGGTTCGAGGGGGGGTGGGCAGGTGTCACGTGATTTGTAGTAGAGTTGGTGGGTTGTCTTGGGTTGGTCTGGTCTGGTCTGGTTTGGTTTGGTGGTTGGATCTGCACTGTGGCGCCGTGCTCGTTGCTTTCGGAAGTTTTTTTTATCGTGCTGTGCTTGAGTGCTGCATATACGTACAAAACATGTTCTTCCAGACGTGGGGACAGGTCGAGTGACCTTTCATGACGGCTTGTGTCAATATTGGTTGTGTGGGTGATGTGTTTTTACCGGTATCATAATATTATTATAATACCGGCATGCTTGCCGGGGGTGGGGTTAGAAAGAGGGCTTGGCGGAGGGTAGACTATGGTTTTCCCTGTGGGGGTTAGATATTGTTGGAGGGGTTGGTGATGCCTGATAACCTGTATAGTGTCCACCATTACCCATTAGGCAATGTTGGGGAACAAAGTCCCGGGGTTAGGCAGGTGGGGATTGCACCCTGACTGCTTCCCGCAGCCTTCCAAAGTTTGCATGGTGCTGACACCGATTCCGTGGTGACTGTTTCCAATGATGAAACTTCTCGAACGACCTCAGGCGGGTGATTGAAGATTGTTACGATTATCCTTGCACTGCTCAGGGCTTCTATATTTTATTCATACCCTTACTTCTCTTCTTCTGAGAGGGAATAACGGCGCAGAAACTGTCGACCCGCAAGGAGATCGACGGTAAATGGCCACCACCTCGCAGACTAGTTTAGTCCTTTCCCTGCAGAATCAGAATCTCAAATAATTGGACAGGACTATGTCGTTGGAGTTGCCTCCTCCGGTATGATACGATAAGCCCTTGTGCTTTTCTATTCTTCCGTGTCTCCCGGGAGGGTTAAGCAGTTCCCCCCTTTGCCGCATTTTTTCGCTCTGTTTCTAGGGCGGGTAATTTTTGACAGGTGAACTAACACCTCCCTCGTAGCACCGCAAACCTTGGAAAGAAATAATATGAGGGAAAGCGAAACAAAAGGTGGGAACTTCTAAGCACTTCAAGTTTCCTCCGAGCGTGGGTGTTCGGATACGGCCCCGGGCTCTGGCTATTATACAAGGCCCGCAAAGTGACGCCTCGTCTTGCCGAGGTGTGGTCCTCATAAAAACCTCCCGTGCTCCGAATTCGCAGGACCGGGTGAGCTGTGGATTGTGGTCCGGTCCGGTCCAGTCTTCCAGGGGGTGTCCCCTGGGGCCACCGGGACAGTTGCAAGTTGCAAGTAGTACCCCACCCCCCGAGTGGCCTGTGATGGAACTATCTGCAAATTCTGGATAGGATAGTCCAGGGGTAGCTTTACCATCTCGGTTGCCCCGTGACCCCCCCGAGACACTTTTAACCCAGTTACTCCGAGTGATCAGATTAATAGGTTAAACCTCCTCAACTGTTCAAGGATTGCGACAACCCAGCAATCAAGAAAAGGAAACCTTGTTCTCTGCGCATCTGGAGATTCAGGTGATGCTATAGAGCACTCAGCTACCCTTTGTATCCCCGGAGTCCGTATTCCTCGACCGCAGCGCTTTTAAAAGATATTTCAGAATCTAACTTCACCGCTCAGCTCTCAACACCAGGTTGTTTAACCCAATTGTCGCCCCCTACTATTTCCCGAGGAGAAAGCGACCCTAAGCAATACCTATGTATTTGCAGCATGCCAGAGAGGGGAGCAAAACGGGCGAGAGAGGAGGAGGGAAAGAGAAGGGGTGTTGCCGAAAACCCACCGAGCGGGTGGTGTGGGGGCGAACTCGCGCATGTTAAGAGAGGAATGGAAACCCTGTGCGGTCCTGTGATAATAAACTGGCAGGCTCGCTATCTCCTTGGAATGCGGCCCCCTCGTGTCTAGGAGGGCGGCGCGGGTAAGTGTATTTGGAGCAAGCGCTCTGGTAGTCCATCCCTCGGCTAGCGGATCGGCGAATAGCCGCCACAGGCAGTTTAGTTGGTGGCTCAGCGGTCGTGTGCTGTGAGACTTCTTCTTGATCCGGCGTTCTTTGGTGAGAATTGGGATACGGTATGGGGACGAAGATTCCATCACAGTGAACCGCCGGGGTCGCGGAGGGGAAGGAAGGTATGAGGACCACTGGTTTTTCCGGCAGTTCTGGTCGCTCAGCGGTGGGCCCCTTGAAATGTCGGCGTATTCTATGTGAAATAGCAACACGGTGGGATTACGAAGTCGCCCATATGCCACCACGAGCCCACTCACGCCCTTCATAGTACCCTAAGAACCCGAATACTTGGACCTCATGTCAGGGCGTTTGGGTTGCCACTCGTAGTAAGGTCAGGCATATCAGATGACATTTTTCTTTTTATTGGTCTCAGCTGAGGGCTAAACGATAGCTCTTTCTCAGTTTGTCCACATAAATAGCGATACTCTCCACAAATGGGACTGCAACCTTGCTATTCTAACAGCGGCGGTGCGGGGCAATCCAATAAATCACTCGGGGAAGGGATATTGATTCAAGTGTGAACTCACTTCAAGGAAAAGGCCGTATTTAGATGCATGCCATTTGCAGCCTGGGAGCACCTCGACAAACAAACCTTGGCGCGGTCTTATGGGCGCCGTGGGAGGTGTTGAGGTGGCTGTGCAAATACTCCTACAGGAGAGGGTGTATCGGGTGAATCATTAATGCTACATGATCACCAGCTATCAGTCCCAGACGACTTCCCAAAAGAGTTTTTGTCGGGAGCTCCTTCGGGTGTCTAAGTCGGCAGCTTCAGGAGCTATCGACAGGGCTTGACGCAATTCTTCAATGCGGTTTCTTCAAATATTGCGTCGATATGTGGATCATGAAGTGGAAAGCCAGAAATTACTGTCTCTCAGATTGCGGTGGTTGCCCCGGCCGGGGTGTAACACGTCAGTCACGTCTTTGGAAAATGCTCCGGGGTGCATGTCACAATTTCGAATTCCAGACCACTGGCCATTGCTTCAGGATCTAGATTGGCTCGTAGCTTGGGAGGTTTAGATTATCCGAATATTGACCCTCTAAATCCGTGCCAAGCCTCCCGCTAAGATTATGTAACAAGCGGGCGGCTCCAAATCTCGCGTTGGCCGGGTGTGGCGGTTGTCTGGGAGCTGTAGGAGGAAGGTCGGATGCGCCAGGGAACCGGAAGGTATGATAGACTACGGGTAGACTGCGTATTTCTGAGCTTTGGGCGTAGCTGACGTTCTGGAAATGCGTGACAGGCTGCAGGGTGTTGGTGCTAGGGTGCCGTATTATTCGTAGGCAAGCTGCAAGTATGATACCGGTATCGTATTCCTGCAACTCCTCTCATCTTACATAATCTAGGCAGAGAGGAAGCTTGGCACAGTCGGGGTGAACCCTTGAAGATGAGAGCAGAACGGGCGTGCCGTAGCAGAGCGAAGGTCACTGATTACTCGTACTCGAGCAGTTACTGACAATGCAGGGTGTTTACCAGTATTATAGTAAGGGGTCGGGTGCCAAAACACGCAAGGATTCTACTGTTAAGCCTCATGGCAAACGGCCAGGTGTCTCAACTGCCCTGCGTAGGAAATGGGGCACGCATCCATCATTTCCCGTTGGGCGAGAAGAATCCGAAAAAAAGTTATCTCATATCCTAGGAGACCGAAAGCAAGCTATCATATTACTGTATCATACTATTTTTTGATTTCTTCTCAGCAAAAAAACTCCCAATTTTGGTGTGTCTGGGCCTCGGTCTCCTGACTGGGCTGTGTGTGCCGGCCGGTTGCTGAGTGGAAACAACGTTGAGGGGAAGCTTAGGGGACGCCCCACAAATAAACTTGCATCATAATATGAATAAGTTAATAATATCCCTGCTGTCGCCACCCCAACCGTCCCTTTTCTATTTCTCCTCCTCTTCACCTCAACAATTACACCTGTCCAAACCACTCCAACCTAGCTACCCACGAGCGAGTAAACAAACACGGACGGCAACACCGGCGAATGCAAAGCAGAGCAATTGGATAAGCTACTATGGCAGAACCTGAGAAACCCACACTCTTCGACTCTATCCGCCGCTACACGAACACTCAAATCTCGGGCGTCCTCCACTCGCTGATCGGAGTACCAAGCATGCTCCAGCCACCGACATTCTCCGACATGGATAACACTCCTACGAGTGACACCACCTCGACCTTGTCTCAGCCAACCACGCCCTCTGGCGAAGGGTCGCAACAGGTGGTGGAAGGAAGAGGGGATGGCAAAGTTGAGCGAGTGATCAGTGAAGAATGGAAGATCATAGAGCGACAACTATTCTTGCGGGATCCTGAGGAGGTGTTTAGTAGCTTTCTCAAGGACACCGGGGTGGGGTTGAAGGGGTCGTGGGCGGAGGAAGTGTTTTGGCCCCGGGGTAGGTTTGGAGATGTTTGGGTACGGGGTGTGTGTCGCGGTGGTGAAGCAGACGTGAAGGGGAAGGGAGGTGAGGAGGGGGAGAGAGCTAAGGCTACGGGGGAGGGGGGAGAGGGTAGAGAGACAGAGTTGGATGCGTACGCACAGCTCCTTCCGCTATCGACCAGGCCGGAGAATAAAACGGGAGGAGCGGTTACTGGCTCTCGTGGACAGGGAAGTCTGGGAGTGGTTTCTTCGGTGGCCACTACCCGCTCGGTTACGGAAAACGGAGTTACAAAGACAGAGTATATCCTTAAGAGGAGGTTCTCCGATGGTCAGGAGGAGTTTCTTCAGAAACGGATCACTAGAGGTTCTGGATGATTACTCTTGGTTTTTTTTTTACGTGTTTGTGTCTCCGTCGTGGTCTCTTTCATCTCCTCTGTGCTTCAGGCGTTGTTGCCTTGCCATTCCGCTGGCTGGCTGGTTCGGGAAACTGTTCATTTCATGCGGGTAGGCTGGATCGGTGGGGTTTTTTATTTTTATTACTGTGCTGTGTTTATTCATGATTCATTGATTGGCATCAATGCACTTTTACAACGGAATAGTATGATACCGCGTGAACTTTAGGTGCATAAATTCCGCTGATACTAACGAACGATATATCCTACGTATTTGAAAAAGAGAGGTCTACAGTCTCGCCTTATCCCTCACGTCCTCAAAGACTCCCACTTCATTAACTCTCCACTCAACCCCCTCCTTCAGCTCGAACCACTCACTCAACGCCTCCCGCCCCCCTTCCCCGGGCTTCAACGTCTTCCCCGTCCACCCTGAGCCCTCAATCTCTGTGCCCTTCAACGTGACAATAGGCCTCTGCTCGAACCCTCTCGCCATCAAATCCCCTTGCTCAAGCACGGGCGTAACACGCATCCGTCCCGTCAAAGACCCCCTCCCACTCCTCCCTGGTCTTCTCGAGGAACCTCTTCCCAAACAACTCCCTCAGAACTGGCGAATTCGTCGGGACCTCCCGATCCGGCACCTTCCCATGCAGCTCTGTTCCCCTAAACATTCCCTCCACGAAGGCCTCGTAGAACCTCTGCTCGAGCGCACCTACAGCCATATACTTACCGTCCTTGGTCCTGAAGGTATCATAAAACGGGGCTCCCCCATCCAACAAATTCCCCCCACGCTCATTCCCCCAAGCACCCCGTACGCCCTTCGCCATCTCGAAGCGCGCGAAAGAGGTTAACCCCGCCGTGCCATCCACCATATTCGCCTCGACAACCCTCTCCTCCTTCCCATCTAACAAGGCCAGCAAAATGCCGCAGAAGCAGACTAGCCCCCCGCCGGCAAAATCCCCCAATATATTCCCCGGTGCCGCCGGCGCCTCCCCCTTTCTCCCGAAGAGGCTTAGCGCCCCGCTGACGGCTAGGAAATTGATATCGTGCCCAGCCATGTCCGCGTACTTCCCGTCGCGCCGGAAGCCCGTGAGGCGCGCGTACACTAGCTTCGGATTTACGGCGTGCACGGCGGCCGGGGAGAGGTTTAGCTTTTCCAGCACGCCCGGGCGGTAGGGATCTAGTAGGATTGTGGCCTTGGGCAGAAGGCGCAACAGCAAGGCGTGGCCGGAGACGGACTTGAGGTCGAGTTTTAAGGAGCGCTTGTGCTCGGTTAGTGTGTCCACCGCGGGTGTTGGAGTGGCGTTGTGCGGGTCTATGCGCAGGACGCGGGCGCCATAGGTTTTGCAGGAGGTGGCCGGTGTATGGGCTACTCTTTACCCGTTAGTATGAGGGAGAGAGTGGAGGGGAAGGGACGGGTGGGGTACCCGGGTGCCAACCCCGCGAATTCAATGACCAAAGGCCCGGATAGCGGGAGTGACATTTTGTGATTATTGTTCGGATTCTGCTGGTGCAAGGGAAAAGGAAGGAATGTGAGTAAAATTACTGTGGGTGATTGGCTGTGCATGAGTACTGTACTAGTACAGTACTCGAACGGGTATCGAAACCCGGCTGCTTGCTGAGGCGCTTCTGCAACCGGCGCGCAGACACGCGAGATTCGGAACCGGTAGCGGGAGGCGGCAGCCCACAATTTCGCTGCGGACGTTGGACAATTAATAACTGGTCTTGGCGAAACTTGAAGAATGATAGACCAAGTTAGGGTTGGTTTGGGTCGAGTTGTTTGCGGGACGGTTTACAGGCTGGGAGGTGTAGAATTCGCAATGCTCCCTACAATAAATTTAGGATTATCACTTAAAGTGGCACTACGAAGTGTATGTGGCGCTGGGCAGATCCTGCTCTCGTAGCAACTTGATCCGTAGGGTTCATAGAATGTGCGTTAATCACACAATTCAAGATTAGAATTAGATATCATACCTGCGGATTAGAAGGATGGGGGCCAGAGACTTGGCATTATTGTTGTCCTTCTCCCTCCCTGCCTTGATATGAAAGATGTTAGGAAAGACCTGTACTGTACTGCTATCATGGAGAAAGTTATGATATGTATGATAGATAGCAGGCTCAGTATCCTAAAGAATGTTTCTTGGGGGTTATAGCACGGCAGGTGGTAGTTACTCAAGAGAGTGATCTACTCAAACCGGGCTCCTAACATGCATTAGGGTTAGGGGTTAACTCACCGCCCAGCAAGCAAGCTCATAGTGATGTTACTCTAACCCTAGTTCGTCACCATCACCACCACTGGCCTAGGACGCTCCCTTCGAAGATATGGCCACCGATGCAAAAAAAACCCTTCGCCCCCATATCTAGCTAGTAGCGAGCATCGTGGGATTTTGAATTTCTCTCGTTCTCGGGGAACATGCCCTAAATCATCGTAAACCTCCCCAAAGTGGTGGCAGGATCCATCACCCTTACTGAGCAGGGAGGTGCGCTGGGTCGGTTCGATGTGCAAAACGCTCGTTGTGGAGCTTCGGTATAGATGGGGTCCCACTTTGTCGTTCTCCCGAGGTGGCATTTTCCTGCGTACCCTGCGATGTCTGGCATACGACTATACCCCCGGGTTTAAATAACAGCAGGGCTGCGGTTTTCCAATTCCAAACTTCAAAGTTCCAAATTTCTCGCGAGAATATGGCCGATATACATTCTAAACAGAGAGGAGGGGAAGGACCTGAGGCCCCAGCGGTAGTGGAAAACCCCATAGCTGAAGAACTGGAGGAGCCATCTGATGATGTGTTGGTGGTTTGGTCACAAGTCTTAGGGGTCCATATCACAATGTTCAACACTTTGTAAGAGGAAATCCCCACCCCCGTGGTCGATTCCAAGACTAATTGTTCCTGCTCCTTAGCGGCTACGAGATGGTAAGATCTCTCCAACTTGGTACAGTGCACTTGCATTACTCACACCCACAATCCGATCCAGGCCTGGCTTGAAGCTCAAAACTATTACACCGAAACCCTAGGACAACCGCTACCCAAGATTTTAGTCGTCGTGTATTTGCAGGCTGTTGGGTTGCTCATCGGGATGTTTTATTACCGTTGGCCCAATGCTGGCGACTTTCGACATCTCTACGCCATGGGCACGCTTCTGCTCATCCTAGGCATTTCCACTGCATCTTCTTCGACGACGTATTGGCAACTGTTTTTCTCGCAGGGCGTTTGCCTTGGAATTGCGAACACTCTGTTGTGCGGTTATGCCAGTGGGATGCTCTCAACCTACCTCTATAACGATAAAACCCTCGCCCTTGGTCTAGCGTTGGCTGGGGCTCCGACCGGAGTCATCGTGTTTTCGCTTGTGATCCGGAGAATGCTGGCGAGGGTTGGGTTTGCATGGACTATGGGAGTTGTGGGGTTTATTAGTGCGGGGACCTTGTTATGTGCGAATTGGACTTTGGGGACGGAACTGGTGCCGGAGAAGGACGAAAGTATAGTCTAGTTCTGGAATGGGCGAATGGATGAGAAAAGGATTCAATTCTACCAATGCAATAAATTGGAGTAGTTGCTTATTATTATTATTAGTTCTGGGACAGTAGATTATTTTCTGGGGGTTTCAAGAAAAGTTTTTTTTTCAGCAAAATTGGGGTTTGTATAGGCCGTGAAGGACAATATCCAGGAACGCGGCTCTCTATCTCTATATTTGAATAGATGACAAGAATGTATTTTAGTCTACTATACGAGCAACACGTGAAAGTATTCAGGTTAAAACAAGGAAACAAAAATGCGTCAATACCACCACCGTACCATAAAAACTCTTGCAATTCGCCTTCACCCTCACCTCACTATCATAGTGGCTCAATTAGAGCAGCTCAAAAGAAGGGTTAGGGCCTCCCTAGCACGGTATACCTTTAGTCCCTTGGCTTCATTGAATGGCATTAACTGGTTTTCGTGATTCTGTTAAGTCGTCAAGCTAAATCCAATGTGAGCTAATCCGGAATCCGATCGACAGGAACCTCCGAAGACGGCGAATCGCAAGTGGTTTTACGGTACTCGGGTACTCATAGAGTGTCGGTGCAATCTCAATTAGCCCAAGAAGGTAGCATGAATTCCTGATCGACATTGCAACTTGAGGAAAAAAGCGGGGAAATTCAATTCCTTGACTTTTGGCAGGGTTCATGTTTGCTCATTCTCTGCCACACTCTGGGTTAATACGGTAGTCTGCAGGAACTCAGATCCCGTCTCTCTGATCTCCCCCGGCCGGCCATCAACCCTCCCCCACCCCAACACCCCTCTACATTCTCCATCCACTTCTCTCACTTGTTTTGGGGCTATCTTTACACTTCGGGATAGTCCTCCACCATGTCTTTTCTCTTTGGCAGAAAGTGCGAAGACACTTGTGCTCACTGTTCTGGAGTCTATATTGTTTAGGAGTCTATATCGCGAATAGATGCCGCATTAGAGGCGGGGCGTCCACGCTTGCTCTTCCCGTCGCTTGGCTATTATCGAATGGTATCGTATCGTGCGGGGCTCCTGGGGGTTGAAAAATCAATTTTTTTATGTGGGATTGTGAGTTTTGGAAGCAGGCTAACTTCTCGTGTTGACAAGTTAGTTAGTTCATTGGTATATCACTTTGTCGTCGGGGCCCCGAAGCCCGAGAATCGGGTGGACGGAGGCGGATCGCGTGCTCGAAATTTCCATCAGATTTCCTCTGCAATGATTTTGTAGGCATTTTTGCCAGCTGGCTGGTGGCGTGGCATTCGTTCAGGTGGATGAGGGGAGGTCATGATATGGTATAGTTCCCCTAGGCTTCTAGGTATCATGAAACCATCTTTTTCCAAGACCAGCCCATGCTGCCCGACCCTGTAATGATGTGTTATATTGTTACTATATAGGTGTCGATCAAGGTCCTTTCCTAGGCGAGTGAGTGGATTGGGGTAACTGAAGTGGGCACCGTGATAGAAAAGCTCCCGGGGGTCGTATTCCGGGTGCCGGCAATAGGTGTTGCATTGCGGTTTGAGTGCCGGTATCTATATAGTACTGTCTTCTATGTGATAATGTACTATGCATACTATGCATACCGGTTATGTCAAGGTTTTCGGCTATGCTCTCGTCCGTATTAGTGCCTCCCCTTACTGTACCGTCATTACCATTGCACCGAAACAGTAAACCTTCTTACCTCTTCCTAGTTTTCCACCCGCAGAAACACTATATCTATTGGTGAGAGAAAACGATTATATTGTGGAAAATGGATAGTGCCACATCTACAAGTGTGTAGTGATGACGCGAGGTTGAAGTCGAGTGATCTCAGGTGATTGCTACTTCCCTATTAGATATGTTCCAGAGACTATACGGATGAGGGTGATGAAGGAACCCGGAAGGAATCTCAAGGATTGAATCTATGGATATGCCTCTTGCTCAGGAATCAATTTGGGGTTATTTGGTCTCGCTGACTCAAGTAAGGACTACTTTGGGACCATTCCGCAACCCGCGAGTAGTGTGTGTTACGTGGGAATAATTTTGTCCCAGACTCTGAAGGAATTATTGAGCATTCATATGTATAGTGAATTTGAGGTGAGAGTGGGGTTGTACATGCGCGCAAAGCAATAATTGTTGAGTGAGTAAATAAGCAAGATTGGCAATGGGCTGACGGATATTATTATCCGCAAGTATAGTACTGTACATCCTCTGCAGTATGCCAGCGCCTCATTATCTGATGCAGGAACCCTTGGGCCTGCCGGAATCTTAAAAGGCGACGACTGGTGAAACAGGGACGAAATGAAACGAAATGACAAAGTGACCGGAAAGGTAACAGAAAGAAAACTCCGATTGCCGGTAAACAACTTTGTGGTGAGTGAGGAAGCCTACTCATTCTCATTGAACCCTCTCCCCCACTATCGTTCAACTCGACTAACTAAATGGTAAACGTAAAGGTGGATAAGTATGAATGGTGACAATGACATCTTTCTTTCTAACCTTCCACCGGTCACAACACACATCTCTTCTGCATGTATGTCACCCTTTTCTCTTATTACTCTCGAGCTAACAAAAAAAAAAAAGACTAGGCTCATAACGACTCTCAACTGTTCATAGCCTCAGTTCTGCTAGGCTCGGTCGTTTTAACTCTCTGGCTCCCAACGGAATTATAATTTTCTCGCTCCACTTAGCCCATGTTTTATTTTCTACTATGAAGGCATAGATCCGAGGCGCATCCCCGAAACCTTTCTCCGAACTAGTCACACCTTTATCAGAACAAAAAAAGACGTTTTGAACATCTGAGTATACTGAGCACCACCAAGGACCTACGGCGGGTAATTGATCTGGAGTATGTAATTGGAGATATATCAAGCAGTAGGGATGGGTGCCTACAGGTATGTCGGTTAGCCAGTTGCAATGAATTATATGTAAAGCCAGGTTTTTCTTTTGTATGTCCACTTACATCACTTCACTTGGAATCTTTTGCTCTAGACGTCTACAGGATTGCTGATCACTATAGGTCTCTATGACGGTGTCAGGCTTCAACTCTGTGGTGCATATATGCAAACCTGAGATATCATATCCGATCGTCCCCTATCATAGCAGTTACTACGCCTGTGCTATGGTACTGCACAAGGGGTAATATAGGGAAAACACTGCTAGGGAATTCGCGATATCCTATGTGTGGAGGACAATATCGTGCGATCTTGCCCGCTCTGAGGTGACTCCTATCACACGCCAAAATCGCATAGCACACATGTGTATTGGGACTGTTAGAGATCATGGATTGCATGGAAGGCAGGAGATCAGTGTACGGTCGGATATGAGTTTCAAGGGAAAGGAATGTGTTACAGGAAGTTTGAAGGATCACTTGGGGGGTGTTGGAATGTTTTCCGGTTGATGATACAGGAGGACAAGGAGATATGTATGGTGAAGATGAGAAGAAGAGTTTTGTGAAAAGGAAATTTGGTATATATGGGACACCTGCGGTAGCTTAGAAAGAAAAAGGACTCCAAGATAAACACTGTCGATCATAACTTATTATTATATTAGATATCTCAATGAACTAACCAACATATCAACACTCGAAGTTAGCCCGCTTCCAAAACTCCCAATCCCACATAAAGAAATTTATTGTTCAAGCCCGAAGTCACGAATGATATGATACGATTCGATAATAGCCAAGCGACGGGAGGAGCAATCGTGGACTCTGTGCTTCTGATGGGATATCAATTCGCGATATAGACTCCCCAACAATTTAGACTCCATAACGGTGAGCACAAGTCTCTTCGCACTTTCTGATAAAGAGAAAAGAAAATGGTGGAGGACTATCCTGAAGTGTAAAGATAGCCCCAAAACAAGTGGGGGTAGATGGAGAATAGGGAGGGGTGTGGGGGTGAGGAGTGGGCTGATGGATGGCCGGAGGAGATTAGAGAGACGAGATCTCCGTTACTGTAGACTACTATATTAACCAAGTGTGTGGAAGAGCATGCACAAACATGAACCCTGCCAAAAGCCAAGGAATTGAATTTTCCAGCTTTTTTTCCTCAAATAGCAATAGTTGATCCTGAATTCATACTGCCTTCTTGGGGGGCTAATTGAGATTGCACCGACACTCTAGGAGTACCGGAGTACCGTAAAACCACTTGCGATTCGCCGTCTTCGGAGTTTCCTGTAGATTGGATTCCGGATTAGCTCACATTGGTTTTAGCTTGGCGACTTGACAGAATCACGAAAACCAGTTAATGCCATTCTATGCAGCCAAGGGACTCAAGCTACACCCTGCTAGGAAGGTTCTAACCCTTCTTTAGAGCTGCTCTAATTGAATTGAGCCCCTAGAATAGTGAGGTGGGAGTAAAGGCGAATCGTAAGAGTTTTTATGATACGGGTGTGGTATTGTGTCATTTTTGTTTCCTTGTTTTAACTTACACATACTTTCAGGTGTTGCTCGTATTCAAGATAATACGCTGGTGGAAAGGTCAATGAGGCTCGCGGGTGTGTGATACCAGTACCAGTATTTATACTACATGCTCGTGCTCTTTTCCGCTATGATAACTATTTTTTCCCCTTCACTTTTTTTCTTCCCTTTTTCCCTTTTTATTCTTCCTAACTCATCCCTCGCTTGAACTCTCATTATTTTTGCCCAAAAATGTCACATTTTACTAGAGAATAGAAAATGCACCTATGGAAAAATGTAGTGCACAGGTATTAGAATGTCTACCGTAAAGCTGGTCACAGGGTTCTGGAGATGGAATAAAGTTATTGTTGTGAGAGATACTGGGGTCCGAAGTGTCGGATATATACCCTTACTTTTCTGGTTAAACTGGTTACTTGGGTAATGTGTTTACGAGTACTGTACATCCGCAGCGATCAAAACAACCCTTGCCTCAAATGGAAACTTCTCCCCCCCGCCACCCTTGTACCTCTTGACAGTAATAGTAAAAATGGAATCTCACACGAGACAATTGAGCTTTTTATGATTAACTAGTGGAAAGAAAAATCAATAGATACTAATGACATCTATCTCGTAAACCCATAAATGCCGAAACATGAAGAAGTACAGTACTACCACCACCCTTTTTTCGCCTTCAGAATGGCAATTATCTCATCCGTCCTCCGATCCATTGTTGACTCCAAACTATCCAACCTTGACATAATCCTTTCCGTGCACTGATATATCCTTTCAGTGTTCTGATCCATCTTCGACCCCAAGTTTCCAAACACATCCCGGATGTAATTCTTCATTTCGTTGTTTCGATTGACATCATAATTGTAGCAGACTTTGGATATACCCTACATTTATTAGCAGGGGCCACAAAAATAGAACAAAATCATATCGCCCAAATTCCGAACAAAACCATTCCAGCGCCAAAGCCCATCATCCTCTTTGTATATAAAGCTGAGTCATCGTGGGATTTGTCGATAAAGCTCTGCCATTGTGATAGACCAGTAGGAGTAGCCTTTATGCCAACCATGTCCTAGTCCCGGTTAAATCTTGAGTATAAGTAAAAGGTGAATTGTGAATTCCTACTGTTTCAAGTTTGTGGATCCTTCCGAGAATAGTATTCTGACTGGGCAACTCACATCTTCCTCCATGCGCAATATCAGCTGCTAAATTCAGTCTGTGAATTTCGCGTTAGAACAACTATCGAACCAGTGGGAACAGTGGTCAGCTTGCCTGAGAAGCAGATGCCCAGATATGACCAAGTCCGGGACCTGATGGGAGGCGAGCGGACCAACTATCTCGGAGAAGAAAACGTCTTCCAGACATACCAATTGCTTCAACAGAGGTGTGCTGAGTCTGGTGCTATCAGTAGTTAGATTGTTAAATGTGAAAGGAAGGCTCGAGTAGCGCTGTAGTGTTATCCAACTCTGGGTAGGCTGTATAAGTAGTACTAAACTACCGGTGCATGTCCATTCTATGATATCAATTTACTTTGGGAATTAACACGTGTTGGGTGGCAAACATCAATTTCACTATGCGCAATTTTGCCCTAAGATGACTATGTGTTATTTTACAAGCCGAAGGAAGGGAGAAATATCGTGTATAGAAAGGGAAGATAGTTAAAGTTCAATTGGGCAATTCAGTTGAGACGTTCAATTTTCGCATATAGATTTCTAACTAGACAAGCAAGTGTTTTATGAGAAGTCCTGCTTCCATCAATACCGTGCAAGTGTGGGTGAAAATTTTCACCCCACAAGGCGTAGAGAAAATTTGCTCTCACTAGGAGAGAACGAAGGTTTCAGCTGCAAGGAGAGGACAGTTTTAACAAGAGTAAGGAGAGCACAGTAGTGAGTTTCAAGAAAGAGCAGACAACTTTGAAGAGTGAAAAGATACAAGGAAATCAAGAAACAAAGGGGACACAAAATCCAACACTCCCACTTCCCCGAGTAGCATTTTCAGAAAGAGAGACCATGAACAGTAACTTAACCACAACCTCATTAAAAACCTAGTAGGCAAAAAACCCAGTGGGAAAAACTGTCAGAGTAGGGAAAAAGAGTGTTGGGCATACATAGAAAGGAAATGTAAAAACAAAAACAAAACACCATTTTTCCTCATTCATCTTGCACTGTGTCTAACGTAACCATCCCCATTCCCTGCATGTGCTTCCAATGCTTTTCTTTCACCAAGGGCTTGGTAAGTATATCGGCCATCATATCGGCAGTGGAAATGTAAGTCACCGTTACTTCTTCCCGCTTGCGTGCAGTTCGGATATAGTTGTAGCAAATATCGATATGCTTTGTCCTCTTATGAAACTGGGGATTTTCTGAGAGCTTAATAGCTTCTTGGTTGTCAGCATAGATAAGTTGAGGTTAGGTGGAGGTGAGTGCTGATTTGGTTGTTGGTATAGAGTCTGTACCAGTTGGAGGCTCCCACTCATTGGAAATCCCGAAGAAATGATGATTGGTGATATCAGGGAAACTGCTAATCAGAGTCCGAGATTCCAATTCAATTAGCAATCGCTAATGCCAAACTGATTCCTTTGCTGCTTCAGTTAGTGCCACATATTCGGCCTCTGTACTTGATGTCGCAACAACATCCTGTTTGCAAGTTTTTCAAGAAATAGCTTCACCACAAAGAGTGAAGACATATCCACTAGTAGACCTCCGATCATCTTTATCTCTGGCCCAATCTGAGTCGGAAAAATATGTAGATTTAGGAAAGATACTGTCTTGGCCACTGGCAACCGAATCTTGGTATCGTATACGGGTATTGAGTGTTTGTTGTAAATACCGAAAGATACGCTGAAGGGTGACATGGTGACAGTGGGTTGATCAGTCATTGTGCTTACTCAAGGTAGAGATTGTGTAGGCCAAATCAGGCCTTGTTCCAAGTATGGCATATATAATACTGCCTATCTTTGATTGATACTCAGCTCGGGCATGGATCTCTGTATCATCAAGGCATGATGGTAGGTGAGCATTTGGATCCATAGGGGTTGATATCCCTTTACAATCTGATATCTGAAAAGGAGTGAGAATCGTTGGGATGTAGGGAGCTTGGTAGAGGTTGTGGCAGAGGGTAGTACAATCTCTAATAATCTGTAGACCGAGGAACTATGTAATGGGACCAATGTCTGTCATATGGTAAGTGGTCGAAAAGCTTATCTTCATCCAGTCTATAGCCTTGATGTCTTTTGCGAATAATAAGAGGTCGTCAACATAGAGGGCAATGATAAGCATATCAGAGAAGTATAAACTGTGGTCTTCATTGGACCGCAACATTCCAGACTCTGAAAAGAGTCGATTGATATTCTCGTACCAGGCCTGTGGTGCCTGTTTTAGACCATAAAGAGCTTTCAAAACCCGCAGCACAGGATAGGCTCCTTCCGGATTCGGCATGTTGGAATACTCTGCATATCCCTCTTTAATGATCCCTCCTTGGATAGTTAGTTCTTGGCGATAGAGAACGATACTTCTCTTCTGTTTCTTTCCTTAGTTTGAGGATAGCACTAGGCCTCTGCCTATGTTACCGATAGTAAAAGACCTCTGTCTTGTATCGGGAATGTCTATTGTAAGCTTTCTCTAACTCTTCTTCATGAAGAGCTCTCATTGGTGTAACAATAATGTTGCAATAAAGATAAAGATCGTAAAGGTATTTTATATTTATTAAAGTAATAAGTAGGAAAAGTACTTAGAATTCAATCTAATTTTATTTATACTAGTACCGCCGACACCAGCATATGACCAGTCTCCCCCACACTCCATAAAACAAACTATCTAAAATACACTACCGCGGACTATTCCACCTCGCAATCGCTCCCCCCAAACCTAAATCCAAATATCATGACCTAAATGGGCTCACGGGCGCTCGAAGCAACTATTGCTGCCCTGGATTAATGCGTCTTCCCACCTTGCTACCCAGCCACCGTCTCATACCCTCACCCCTATCCGCCTCCAACACAATCTGACCCGCATACTCCACAAAAGAAACATACAGTCTATCCCAACATCCCTCCGTCCTCTTATAATGTAGTTCCAGGTCCAAGTACCCCTCAGCCAGAACCATCCCACAAAATAAACAACACTCTTCCTTCAACAACCCATTTGTCTTGGCCCACCGCAAAACTACCGATGTTCGAGTTACGAGGTCCAGCTCATCCCATTGCTGGTGCCGCGAATACCAAAACCGATCGTGACATGTCCGCAAATAGCGGGGCTTCTTCTCAAAGTGCTTGGCGAATGTGGTCCGTTTTTGGGTGGCCGTGGCAGAAATTGCGGTCCCACAACGAGGACAGTCACATTATCGCTGGTCGGGCAAAAAGAACCATTTTTTTGGCATGGTTACCAATCCTGGCAGAATGCATCCACTGCCATTGTGTCTCTTCTCACACTGGGTGCAGGTCGTGGGATCTCCTACCGTCGCCAACCGACCACATCTTTCCACCATCAGTGTTCTGTCAAAGGGGTTACCTGCCACTACCAACTCCCCGTCCACCTTTTTAACATGCCGGGGAATCCCCAGGCCTAACCACCTGTGACTCACGCACCAGGATTTCCACTGCGATATCGCTGAATCCTTGTATAAGTCCTCATCAGCAGGGTGTCCTAAAGCATAGCGGGGGCACTCAATCCAGTGGTGTCTGTTATCCTTCCCCTCACAGCTGTCATGCCCAACCAAGCCCGTCCCGCTACGAATTCTCAGCAAAACGTAGGAATCCATGCGGGTTAGACCACGAAGATGCCGAGGTGCCCTAGGTTCACGAGCATAATACCCATGTCCCTCCCTGTCGTGCCAGGAACCCCACTCTTCTTTTCGTAGCTCATGCGCCAAGGCCGCATGCCCGACTCCAAAGCAAACCCCTTCCCAAAGCAGAGGGCGCAATGGATGAACCACTCAGGCCTTAGCTTTCTGGTCTACTATCTCATTGCCGTTGATGCCCATGTGTCCCGAAACTCAGCTAATGCTGACATGGCTAAGCACGTTAAGTAGCGGTGGTATAACTTCCCACAGTTCAGCCGAATCTCCTTCCGAAAACATGCTGTCCACCAGGATGAGGGCTGGAACGCAGTCCAGAAACACATGGACTGGGTGCCTCTTGGCCATCCCTTGGGCATGTCGAAGCGCACAGACAACCGCAAACAGCTCACACTCAACAATGCTCCAAGACGGGGGAACTGGGCACCCGTTGACACGGGTCAGGGCCCCTTTCTCAAATACCACCCATGCCACACCGGCCCCTTCAGAGGACTTGGACCCGTCCGTGTATATGACCACATCTGATGTCTTGCAAAGATCTGTGTACAATGAAAGGTGGCGTGCAGCCATCACTGCTTTGCCTTTCCCAATCGCAATTGTGGAGTGGCGGGTGAGCTCCTTGTCTGAGGTCTGTCGGTGTGCCACCATCCCTTCCTGCTTCCAACCGAGCTGTATCTCACTGAACCATGGGTGCTGATCATAGTACCGGTAGTTGATAAATCGGCTGTAGCACCTCCACTGCAGATACCTCCCTTGGATGGCAACAGGTGGTGTTCCAAACTCAGCTAGTAGTATATTGTTTGTCAACTTCATAGGGGTCCAAAAAACTGATCGGAGGCAGTCGTTGACGTGGACATGAATTTGTTTCACATACGACCTGTGGTCGGTTACAAATTCAAGCCTATAATAAACGGTCAGAAGGTAGGCTGCCTGTACCAAGTGGTAAATCTCCCACGCCCCTAGCCCACCAACACTCCCAAACCTTCTTCCCAGAGCCGAAATCCTTCTCCTAACATCCAACCCCCTTTCCAACCAGTACTTTACATGAGAAGAAAAGTTAAGAAATACATTAAACCTATACCTAAGAACCCGCAAATCCTCAGAAGGTAAAACAATTTCTCCCAACAACTCTATTCCTTCCCCTACTCTGTCCCCAAACCCAATCCACTGGGTCTTGAGGGCACTAAACCCCATTCCCCTAGCCCTTGCTGTATGATCGCAGTCTGCAAAGGTTTCCCCTGCATGGTATCGGGCAGCGTTACAAGAATCTGTGGCTACTATGATGACCCTGTCATCAACGTATGAGATCACCAATTGTCGGACCCCAGGGGAATAATGCATTTGCGGTGTGAATATATCTGCCACGTAGGTCCCAAAGAGAAAAGGAGAGAGAGGCGAGCCCTAAGGCACCCCTTTGCTGACATAGTAGATCTTGGAAACGCATCCATTAAAACGGAAATGAATTGACCTACAGGAAGTCCATCTTCGCACCCACTGACACAGGTTCGATGGACATCCCCGAGCAACCAGGAAGTCCGATAGGAGGTCAACGTCAATGTTATTGAATCCTCCTTCAACGTCCATGGACAAAATCAGCCGTTTATAGCCCTCATTATGCCGTAGAAATTCCAAGACCACTGCCATGGCATCATGAACCCCCCTCTTCCGGCGAGAACTAAACTGTGTCTCCCCCAAGTCAAGACACATGGCCAGCCTCAGCAGGACCACGCGTTCTGCAACCTTTGCAGGTGTTGGGAGGAGGTGTATCATTCTCCATGACTTGACAACATCGTATCTGGATTTGTCAATCTATGGTATGAGTACTACCTCTGCCCGATGCTAATCTGGAATATCATGGTACAGCCCGTAGTCAATTAGACGTCTCAGAGTCATTGTATCCCTTCACTTCCAAAATCGTATGAAAGGATATCTGATATCATCCTCGCCTGGACCCATGTTCGTAGGGACCTAGCCAGGATGATCTCCATTTCCTGAGCACTATCCATATCAATCATGGAGTTCTTCCAAGGAGCAGGATCGCCAGGGGATAGTTGTTGTGCGATCAGGTCACTGATGTCAGAATGCATTGTAGCGTATGACCCATCTGATCGGGCCATGGAGGGAAGTGTTCACTTGGCTTCCAACTTTTGCGCCAGCCGAAATATGTCTGGGTCCTGACTCTCAGCTATCTTGGCCCTAATGTGTTCAAACCTAGCCCTCAACAGGCAAGCCTGGTAAACACTCCTGACCAGTTGGTAGTCCTCCGTCCGCTCCGTCTTGCGCTTAGAGTATCGTCGTAGCCGAGCCACATCCAACCTCATCATTTCCAACGCCAGCGTCCACCACTCGCACCGACCTCTGCTAATAGAGGCCCGTGGGAGTACATCCACCACACTCTTCACACCTTCTCATAACTTCTCGTCTTCCACTTCTTTAAGGGCATTCAACTGCTTTCCAACCTTTTTCCAGACTGCTTTTTTCCATGCCGGCCTCCGACGCATAATGTTGTCAGGGAGGTCCACCTTTAGCTTAAGGGCTTGAGCACTATGCTCGCAGCCAGCAGCGTCCATGTACCAATGTCGGACATAAGGTGCCCGGTGCAGGCAAAGGTCGATTGTGAAAATATCCTGAAAGGTCGGCACTGTTGGCGGTACCATATTCATATCACGAGTTGGGCTGTGAACCACTGTTTCAGCCACCGTCCTCCTGTATTGTTATGGTCCGCGTTGGGGTCCCAGTCTTGATGCCTGGCGTTAAAATCCCCAAATGCAATGTCAGGTTCTCTAAGCTCATCCAACTATCGGATAAACTGGTCTTTAGTATATAACCGCGTCGAAAGTAAACTCTAGCGAGTACCTTCTTTGCCCCTTTCTCCCAATACCCAATCCGAGCACTGCCTTCCCCATGCCCTACCACCTCAAACAGTCCACAAATGTGGGACTGAACAAACACCTCAACACCTGACCCTTCAACAAAGGAAAAAAAATCCCACCCATCAACATCTACTGGTACATGTTGTTCCTCCCGATCAACAGGTGGTTTAATAATAAACAACAAATCAATAAAAGAAAACAAATCAAATGCCAGCACCCGATTCCGACTGCTCCTCCCCACGTTTAATGCCAATATCGTAATAAGTATTAACAGAGGGCCTCGACTGATCCACTCGGGCCACAAGGGCCAGAGGCATAGGCAGAGCTGGTATCCAGATCCCGGGCAACCCAACTCGTTTCCTCATCACGGGGCTTGGTGGCGGTGCCAGTCCTGGTTTTTAAAATTCTACGTGCTGGGGACGGGGAAGGCCGTTCCGGTTCCTTACCCTTGGCCTTTTCCCACTTACGGTGGGGAGTCTCATCTTCCTCATCACTGCTGATCTCGACCAGCCTGGGTGTCGGGGACCTCCCATGGCTGCGGCTTCTTCTCCTCCTATTCCCTCCTGCCCTTTTACCCAGCTGTTCCGATTTTCTGACAGGTACCTTGGCGGGTTTTGTCAGTGTGGCTATTCCTTGTCCAGCAGGCGAGGAAGGTGGAGTTGGGGATGATGATTTGATACCTGGGCATCACTCATATCCTGTGAAGTGGTCCATCCGGTCACACAACCAATACTGTCTCCTGGTATGTCCGCAGGCCTGGCCCACTCCTGCAGGACACGCCAGCTTGCTACACATGTGCTCTCTAGAGAAATGCTCTCCGAAGCAGAATCGGCACCGAGGGGTGCGGCTACATGTCGCTTCGAAGTGGCCTGTTTCCAGGCACTTACCACATACCTTATGGGGGCAATGCTCTTCAAAAACTCTGACATTGTGGGCACCTCCTCGCAACCAAATCTTTCCCTCTACCAGTCTTTCCTTGATGGCCTCATTATTTTCTACTACGAAGCGGATGCCACAACTTGTAGCATTAGCCTGCCTCATGGCGTGTATAGATCCCATAATATCTGGCTGGGAAACAGTAACTACACCAGTATTGGATTACTCCACATCAGTGCGAAGGCCACCAAAAGCCGCGCTTCCAGTCCATCCTTCTACCCTCCAAATCGATCCCCATCCTGTGTCAGCAAGGGGGACACCAGAAACAAAAATCTTCACCTTTTCTAGGTTCCTCTGGAATTCAAACTCCGGGAGTGACAATTTCCTAAGCAGATTGAGCCTGGCCTTGTCCAACCTGTTGCCTAGCTCTGTCATGGAGGGTGCCACCAAGGTCAGGAAGATGCATCCAATTTCTGGCCGGACATGTCCTGCGCGAATATAAGGAGCATTTCTCCGAATCTTTCCCTCATTGGAAAAGGTCGTATTAATCCGATTTTGGATTGCCTCAATATCGACACCCTCTGGCAGGGTAATCTTCTTCCGGGTGGCGAAGCACATGGTGATGTGCATCCCTCAAGCATCCAGGGTTGGTGACAAGCGCGGTGGTGGTAGTACCAAGTTTAATGGGTCTGGGGGCCCCATTGGTACCTGTCGGTATTCCTGTCGTATCTGAGCCACGGCTATTTTGATACTGGCCAGGGCTGCTGGCCGGGACTGAGCCGCCGTAGCGACAGGTATCACATCCTTTGGAGCCGATTCCTGTTTATCAGCCTTTCCCTGAGTCTTGGCCGGGATCGCCGTTTCCCTTTCTTCACCCGATCCTCTGGCAGCCTTTCTTCTCCTTCTAGCAGCACCACTCAGGTGTCTGCCACGTTTTCTTCATTCTTTCTTCTTATCTTCTTCCTCCTGCTCCTCCTCTTCCCAGTGAACAGACTTGCCTTCACCTCCACGAGCTACTTACAGGACTACCTCTCCTTCACTGGAGGAGCTACCACTGCTGCTGGACTGGTGGGATGAGGCCGCTGATGTGGGCCTGGCAAGACGTACCCGTTCCTGTGGACCAGTATGGTGCTTGGGCACGTATGCCATTTGTTTCACCAACTACGTAAAAGAGGCTTTAGCAGTAGGAGCCTCCGTAGAGGTCTCCTTTCTCTTAGGGGTAGGGGGTGGTCGGGTTGGCTCCGAAGAGACAGCGGAGGTGCTGTGAGGTACAGCAGGATGGGGGTGGCGGCGGGGGGACAACTTTACCTGAAGGGCTTCAATTTCCTCCCCTTGTCTGCCAACAATGTCGGTCAGTGCTTTTACTGCCCGTTCCAAGACATGAACTCGACTCTAGTAGTTTATCCCGTTTCTCGTACCTTCATCATCAAAGGTGGGGCCACTGTTCGTCCAAGTTCGTACGTCCTGTACCGTGTCGTCTTCAATTGACCCTGACTCCGAGGAGAGGAGAGGTTGAGTATTGCCAGACTGGATATCCTCTAGGCCCTCCAGCATAGACCCAATCACACTACCCGAGCGGGGCCCAGGTGAGGGAGTCCTACCAGCATCCAGCATTTCGCAGACACCTGGCATGATTGAGTCCGCCTGGGCTACCACAGCGTCGGCATCCTCTGGTTGGGTCCCTAGGAGCTGAACTTCCAATGGGGTTGAATTGCCACTAGGGGTTTCCGAGGCGCCCTCCAGTTGGCCTCTGGGAGGTGACATCCATCGTCCAATAGTAGGTGGAGGTGATGAGCCCATGGCTGGTGAAGAGGCGTGTAAGCTGTCGCCCAAACCGGTTGCTTCCGAGTTGCGCCCATCATCCAACTCCATAGGGGTGTCCCTGGCTAGCACCTCGGAGGTGGGTAGGACATTTTCAGTCATTAGTAGGGATGGAGAAGGGGGTGTGGCCTCGATTGTTGATGGGAGTACAACAGATGGGGGGATGGCCAGGCGCCCATGGTAAACGTCTAAGTGTAGGCCAGGAAGAGCGGGAACAATCTGTTTTTTCCGTCCCTTATCGATGTTGATAGCCCTCAAAAATTGGGGACCAAGGAGAGGAGTAGCAGATTGCTTAGCGGAAGATGCCGATCGTGTCCGGCAGCGTGTTCCAGAGGCAGGAGGGTTATAGTCCTCGTCATCAGGGTCATCCAGTTTGAACTTCGGGATTTCGTAAAGAGCCCTTTCGACTAAAGACATTCCTGCCAGGAAGGAGAGAGTAGAGAAGCCGGTCCCGGTATTGTGGACCTGGCGGAAAAAGCTGGGCATCTTGCTTTGGACAGCCCTAGCGAGGGGAGGAGTAGTGGACCAAGAGCTGGTCGCAACCATAGTGGCAGTCGAGTTGTCCTTGGCGCGGGGATGGAGGATTCAGGGACTACAGCCTGCGAATCATTGGGAGGGGAAGGTACGGGGGCTGGAGAGTATTCCGAGCTACGGTCTGAGTTGAACCAAACGAAGAGCCCTGTGGTAGTATCTTTGTCCAAGCCACACGTGGCTGAACAGCCTCTCCCAATCAGGAAACCTCTTACCAAAACCTCCACTTCTTTCATTGTGGCAACGGTCGCTAACGCGACCGTTTGCCGAACCAAGTTATCAAACTGTGGGTTCACCGCATTCTGACACCCGTGACAGTAGTGAAACGGTAGAAAACTAAAGTTCCCTTTGGGTGCAACATATGACTGTGTAGTTGTGGGGATGAGGCCACGGTCAGCCTCAGTAGCGGGTGCAAGAGATAAGGCTGCACAGGCTGTCTCAAGCGAGGAGGAAGGGTTGGAGTCGAACCGAATGGGGGACGACATCTTCGAAGGGGGGGGAGAATCCGTGGAAGAGGAGGCTGCCGAAGATGCCATCCTCGCCCAAACTATACACAGTGATTACCGGAGCCCGATCACAGATATCTCACACTGATGTATCATCTAAGCGAGAACAACTACTTCTAACTGACCACCCGAAACGAAAAACACAAACAAGTAACAGCAGATGAAGTATTTATCGCGAGCGAAATAAGGTAAAGTATTGGTTATGCTCACTTCCGACACGGAGTGCAAGAAGTAGGAAAAGTACTTAGAACAAAGCATAAAGAACCTATCCTCCTCGGCCGTATCGGCCTCCTTATATAGTATTCTTCCCGCCCATAGTCATGTGATCCAAAGTGGTCACATGTGCAAAACCAAATCATAACAAACTAGTCATGTGACCAAAGTGGTCACATGCTCAAAACCCATGACCTTATAGTGAGGTCATGTGCAAAAACTCATAAACCAATCATAACACAATAAACAAGTCATATGACTTGACTGAGTCATATGCATGAAATGCATGACCTCATAACTAGGTCATGTGTGAAACATAAATCTTATGTGCAAGGCATACCCACAAGGCATACTCACAAGGCATACGTCCCATGACTCATATTTGAGCCATGCGCGAAAGCATCACAAATCCCACACATAACAAATCATATGACTCGAATGAGTCATATGTGTGAAACAATAACATACCTGTGACTCATAATCATGTGTCACGTGAAAACCTTTTCCTCGCCAAGCCACATTCGTGACACCCTCTGGCATCGCCATAAATACCTCTTCTTCAAGAACTGGATAAAGGAAGGCTGTCATAACATCCATCTGCTCAATCTTCCAATCGTGATGAGCAGCAAGTGTCAGCAGTACTCTAACGGTAACAAACTTCGCCACTGGGGCGAAGGTTTCGTGATAGTCGACTCCTTGAACTTGCTCGAATCCCTGGATTACCAGGTGGACTCCGAATCATGTAGACTTATTTGCATTTATCTTTAGTCTATAAACCCACTTGCAAGTGATCCCATGCTTGCTGGCGGGGAGCTCTGCAAGCTCCCAAATTCTATTATCGATGTGCGATTTAAACTCTTCTCACATAGCAGTTTCCTACTTGCGAGAGTCTGCACCCTTTAAGGCTTCTTGATAACTCTAGGGTTCCGCATATTCAGTTGCTCGTACTGCAAAAGAAACACTACCCTGTAACCAGAAGGAGGGCTTCCTAGCTCGTGTGTATTTCCATAGAGCTGGTAAGTTGTACCCATTTGAAGCCACACTGTGAGAAGTAGCGGTCTCCTCCTCCTCTGATACCATATCACGCTTAGTTATAGACCGTACCGTACTCATTCCTGTGGGCATGGATGAGTTGACAGCTGGAGTACTAGAAATTGGCTCATCGGACTCACTGACCCTATCCTCACTTGTATCTGCAAACTTGCCACCTCAAGTATCATCAACCAGGGGGAGCACTAAGTAGTGCTTTTCTGATAGCGGTTGTGAGGTATTCGGTATGGCAAGCATACTACCTGATTTATCAGATGTACCACTAGCAGCCAAGTAGTCAATCTCATCAACTAAAAGTGTACTCAACTGAGGTAGGAAGTGTGAACGTGTATGACTGCTAAAGCTTTCTTTATCAAATATGACATCCGCAACTTTGATAACTCGCTTACTCGTAATGTCCCAAACACGCCAAAGCTTCATGGTATTATGGACATAACCTAGATGTATGCATCATCTTGGCTTAGTATCAAGCTTCTTTCTACGCTCTGCAGGAATGTAGAAATAGGCATCGCAACCAAAGCATCTTAAGTGTTCTAAGGTAGATTTTGTTCTATGCCAGACTTCATAAGGTGTTTCTCCTCCCAAGGTGTGTGTTGGACTACGATTGTGTAGGTAGACTGAAGTGTTGACAGCTTCTGCCCAAAAGAAATCTTCAAGTTAAGATTCAAGCAGAATTGTCCGCGTACGTTCCATGATAGTGCGAATCATCTTTTCACTGATTTCGTTCTGGTGCTGGGTATAGGGTGCCGAAGGTTTACAGGTTATACCTTCAGAGGCGAGATATGCTTGAAATAAGTAATTATCATATTCGCCACAACCATTATCACAGCGAAACCGGAGGATGGACTTTCCCAAGTGTCTTTCAACTAGTACTTTGAACTCTTTGAATATATCCAATACTTTCTGTGCAGACTTCTGCTTCAAGAAGTAACACCAGATCATTCTCGTAAAGCCATCCACATAAAGTATAAAGTATTTTGTGCCTGCGATTGAGGAAATTGGAAGAGGTCCACAGGAGTCAGAGTGGACTAAGACAAGTTTCTGCATGGTTCGGGAGGATATATTCTTTTGGTTGAAGGATCGCTGCCGTTTCCCCTTGAGGCAGGCCGGGCATATGGCTAATGGAATGGTAGATTAGTGAATTTTGACTCTGGTGGCCAAAAACTCGAGTTGTCGTACATCTGGAAGATTTAGATAGTGTAATCGTTCATGCCAAAGCTGAATACCTTGCACACATGGATTGGGTGCTTTAGTGGTAGGTATGACACTATTGATTTTATCACTCGCTTCTGCATGACAATATGTATCTGAATCTAAATTAGGGTAGCTACCGGCAGCTGCCTTGCTAAGCTTTACACATACTAGGTCAACCTTAAAAAGGTTTCTATGCTGGGAAGCAGAGAGAATGTTCGCCTCATCCTTCATGATTCGGCAACAACACTTGTCAAAAATTACCTGACATCCTAGCCTTGTTACTGCGCTAACAGAAAGAAGATTAGTTCCCAGATTGGAAACAAAAAGCACTTGGTTAAGAAAAGTTTGCGGGCTGAGATATACTGAGCCCACACCATAGGCATAGACCACAGTGTCATCGCCTAACACAACTCTAGTTGGAGATAATAATTGCTTGAGAGCAAAGAAGTCGTCACGCTCATAGCATATATAGTTAGTAGCTCCAGAGTCGATGAACCTGTCACTTAGGGAATACTTAACTGACTCTCACTTCGTCATTAGAGCATGAGCATTAGCAAGGGTCATATTGGCGCTACTCTGATTGGCATCCGATCCCTTCATTGGTTGTCACTTCATTTGTTCTCTTCTTTCCTCCTCCGCCTTCTTTTTCACAAAGTAGTTATTCTGTAAATACCCCGCCTTGAGGCAATACCAGCAAGATCTAGTACTCTGAATCAAACCTCCAAGATCATTCAGACGACTACCCCTACCTCATCCTCTTAGTCTGACTCCTCTGCCTCTTTGTCTGTACTTTGCAATTACAAAGGCTTTGGTAGCTTGGGTAGGTATGTTGGCTGTCTGGGCCTAGTGACTGTGGAGGGCTCATTCAAGATTGTCAAGGGTAAGGTCTCATCTATCGTCTAGGATAATAATTCTTGGTTCCCAGCTAGCCAGAAGCGAAGTCATGATTTGGGTAACGGTTATGGGTACTCGGTTATTAGTTTTGTTTTATGTTTTGTTTTAAGTATTGCTTTGATAATTGGTTTGTTTTAAGTATCGTTTGATACTTAGTTTTGTTTTATGTTTTGTTTTAAGTATTGCTTTGATACTTAGTTTTGTTTTATGTTTTGCTTTAAGTATGGTTTTGATAGTTGGTTTGTTTTATCAAAGAGTATCACTTGATACCTTTGATTAGTTTCGTTCATGCCAGACATGAACTGATTTCTGTATTTAAAGACCGCCTGATTCCACGATGGAAAAGGAAGACTTCGACAGACAGTATTTCAATATACTTGGCTGAACGGTTACTTCTTTGTTTCTCAGTACACACTCGAAGCCTCCTTTAGTTCTCAGCTCTCACCTCCTCTCTGGAAGAGCATGCCACCTGCCAACTATCGTATCTATTACCGATAACGTGACTAGCACCTTGCGAACACGTTACAATTTGGTTAACAAGCTCATCGTTCGATCTTTCGTTGTTCGTTCCTTAGAGCTGCTGTTGAAAGACACGAAGACGATTTATGTATGTGGTTATGGATTCCTTGCCCTCATTCGACAACTTATAAGAATCTGGTTTGAGCGTGCGCTGGAGGCCCCAATTTTCGACCAAGGTAAGCTTGTTCCTAAGAATTACCCACATCTCACAAGGGTTAATAGTATCTTTAACATAGAACTCAACACCAGAGGAGAGGGTAGAGTTAATGATTGAGGCGGCTTTTCCGGCCCGTTTGGTAAAGTCAATTGCTTCAGTTTTGAACTCCTTCATAGCTACCATCTGCGTAGATTTGACTGCTCTAAAGGCGCTCTCAGCTAGGACAGGAGAATCTTGGGCTTCCTCTTGACCAATAACAATCTCCCAGCACTTCTCGGCTATCAGGTGCATTTTGATGCTACATTCCCAGGTGGGGTTATTCTTTTCAGTTAATAGAGGACAGCGGAACTGCTTGTCCATATAAGCATTATCGCTTGGGTCTTGGGACATGGTGACCTTATTGGAGGAGTTGTGATTTTGGATCGGAAATGGATATCGGCTTGGAAAGTGTCAATCCGGGCTCATAACCTGTTATTTTACAGGCTGAAGGAAGGAAGAAATATCGTGTATAGAAAGGGAAGATAGTTAAAGTCCAATTGGGCAATTCAGTTGAGACGTTCAATTTTCGCATATAGATTTCTAACTAGACAAGCAAGTGTTTTATGAGAAGTCCTGCTTCCATCAATACTGTGCAAGTATGGGTGAAAATTTTCACCCCACTAGGCGTAGAGAAAATTTGCTCTCACTAGGAGAGAACGAAGGTTTCAGCTGCAAGGAGAGGACAGTTTTAACAAGAGTAAGGAGAGCACAGTAGTGAGTTTCAAGAAAGAGCAGACAACTTTGAAGAGTGAAAAGATACAAGGAAATCAAGAAATAAAGGGGACACAAAATCCAACACTATGTACAGTACGGGCATGACATGATATCATATACCGGTAAGACCTTACTCAAGACCTCAAGCATTGGGGTCTGCCCCAATAGGCAGCCTCCACTAAGCATTGGGCAGCACGCGGCAGTGTTCGCTCAGTGAATGGCCTGGCCGCGCCGGTTTTGCTCACTATGCTATTCTCCATGGAAAATTTCCCTTCTTCATTGGCCACCTCGGGTGGGAGTCTTCCCTCAGCAAGAAAATGAGAAAGTATAATGTTCCTCTATGAATATAGAACAGCGACCATATCATATAACACAGATGGTGGAACATTGATTTTAGAGGGCATCAACACTATGTAGCAGGAAACTACACATGATCTCTAGTGTGTCAGCTTGCTCCCATAGACTGAGCGCGACATTTTTGGTGTCTGGAGGGAAAGCACTGGTAGATGAGAAATGTGAGGAAAAGGTGTTATAAATGTATTTGTTCAAGGAGCCACAATAGACGAGTAATGCAGGCGTTGACTAGTGAACACTCCCACTCCACCATGCATACCGACCATTGAGGTCACTTTAGTGCCTTTTCTCATTATGCTGCTTTGTTCGTAGGGTTCCCTTCCTCTATCGCCTGTGGTTCGGGGTTACCTTTCCTGCATTCATTTTTTCATCCCGGCGGATAGTAGGGGTCACCTCCCAGCCAGCAACGGCGCATAGCATTGTCTTCTGAGCATAGGGTACCAGAGATCACTTTATTGTATTTTCCACCTCCCGCCTCTTGTCCCTGTCTGGGGCGGGAGGACGCGAGGATTAGATCAGATATCTTATATTTAGTTATACTGTGCTTAGTTGCCACATTGAAGGCACACACTCTCGTAGAATACTATCTTGATTGGCGATGGTATAGATGCTTAGAATAAAGGACCCTAAGAGAAGTGATATAAGGGGACAAATAGAATAGAAAAAAGAAAAAGTTAGTATTACGCATAATTTATCGCAACTGGTACCCCACATACTTGTTAGCTTCCCTCTTGATATATATCCAATTTCATACTCGAGATCTATTCGCTGTCAGGGGTCGTGGGTGCCGCTCGATATGCTCAGATGTGCAGGACTTTTATTCTTTTATTTGGATAATGATTTCGCTGGTTCAGAAAAGCCGTTTGCAGGCACACTTTGGATTAACGCATTAATTAAAAGAAGTAGATCATGAATCCGTTCGGAACGAGAGAGAATTAGAAGGACGGATTGGAGTGGAGCGGAGACCATGAACTGTAAAAGTCTTTACAAGCTTTGTCATTTTCTTGTTAGCTTAGGAGTAAGCGGAGAAAAGAGGAATGTACGTAGATGAGAGATGTGTGTGGTGACCAGTGGAAGCAAAGAAGGATGTCCTTCGCACCATTTGTATATACTGCTTTCTTTACCGTTTTTAGTTAGTTGGTTGAGTGGAGCGATTGTGTACAGCGAACGTTGAATAGTAAACGGGCAAGATTGGTTATTCACATATTCTTATCCTCCTATATGGTGCATAATTCGGCGCAGATTTCGGGTTTGAGCAGCGGCTTCCTGCAGATTTATGACGAGCTACCCGCTTCAGCGGGATCCTCGCTAATTCCCAGCAGCCCCCTGTCATCTGATGCGAGAATCCAGTCGCATTATGGGGAAATAATAAATAAGGAGAAAAAAAAAGAAATAAAAAAAGAAATAAAACAAAACGAACCAGAACGAAACGAAAATAACAATTAGTAATCCCGCTTGAACTCCCACCCCAAGCGCACTACTTTGTGGTAAGTAGGGATGTTTACTCGTTAATCGCTCGCTGGCCATTCCTTCATGAGCACTCCCAGCCTCAACGCGGCCTCACATGTACAAGATATAGGTGAATACTAGACAAGCGTGAAGAGTTCCGGACAATGTCAATCCCACATTTTCCATTCTGCCCTCATTCGGCCTTGATCCAAATGCTGTCTTAATTCGAGCCAAAGCCATATTTTCAAATATGAAAGCCGTGGCTCTCACCTGGCTCCTCCAACCAGCTTATTTGTATACTTTCTGGGGTAGAGATATATGATACCAGCTAACCTGCAATCACGAGACATCACTCATACCATCCTTCCATCCGCACCTTGCTATGTCTTCCACTTCTCATTCCTTACCACTACCTGTGACCCACCGCCGGAGCCAAAGACTGTTGTGCGGGGATATCATACCTCTATCATGAGCGGACGGCCGAGTCAGAGGCTCTCCAGCATTGTCGGTTGTGCTTGGTTGTGCCGAGGTGGACCCTATGAGACTCTTAGCCCAAAGAACGCCACCGGAAGCCCAAAAACCCCACGTTGTACTAATAATCAAGTTTCGGATAGCCGCTGGTTTCACTTTTTTCCCTCCCACTGTTTTTTTTATTTATTTCTAACTTATCTTCTGCCCTGAATTCTGCCCCTTTTGTTAGGGATGTTGGGGGTTATTCCGCCATTGTGGGCAATCGGGCAGCAGTGAGAGATCTGATAGGATGTGTTACACCTTGCGGATAAGAGTGCATGGGCTTTTTCGCCCCGCACAGTACTGCACTCGTACAATAGTGCACAAAAAAACAATTCTTGAAAATTAGATGTCACTAAGTTATAACTCAACCATGAACGACAAGATTGGAAAAGATAAAAAAACATAAGGACGCGGTAAAGAACATGTAGCCATTTCCTGTCGCCTATCAAGATAATTAACTCAATCGGGATGAAAGACTCATCGAAAGTTAAGGGTAGCATGTTCAAAGTTTCCACACAAAACAATGGCACTTAAATCAGGGTAACCTCGACCACTGGTCTTTGTTCAAATGTCTATTTGCCGACAAAACCATACAGTTCACCCTGAAAACTTAGAGAACATAGGTGGTACAATCTGATACACATGGCCTCTTTTCACTCCATACTCAAATGTCAAACACATTGAAGCTTCTAGATCGATGCTTGTCAATTGGGATTGATTGTGGAGGTTAAGAGATTGACAGAAGATTCTCCAGACATTTTCTTTCCTTTCTTATCACGGGAGTGTATGGAGGAAAGGGTAGCATATTGGAGAGATACAGATAGGTGTGGTGATTCATGGAATGATGGGGATACATTGTTTATGCTTTATTTATGCACCTGACTTTACAGTTAGTTTAGAGAATAGGAGAGCGAAGTTGTTTTTTTCTTACCTTTTGATTTTGTGCACGTTATACCATAGCCCCCACATAGTCCTTTAGTTTCTCTCTACCGCTGCGCAAGTCAGTCGTTGACTGTTATACTACACCATTACAAGAAAATGTAACCTATATCATAGCATCGTGGTTGATTCCGGACATGGCGGAAAATATTAAAACTACTCTTTCTATGAAGCATAATATCATACCAGCTCTTCAACAGCGATTGAAAAACCTATTTCCGGTACCCTGAACACGATTCCCGGGAACCTCTCCGTCACAGTGTAAGCCTTGTTTACCGCTATCCCCCCACTCACCTGGCTAAGGACTTTACCCAGCACCCATACAATAACAATACGACATGACACGGACAGGTGGTGAGGGCGGGACGTTGACAAATAAGGGTTCATCATGCCACGAAGCATAGGGGAACCAAATCCGAAGATGACCTCCCCTTATCCAGCCAAACAAATGCCATGACACCAGCCAGCAGGGAAAAATGTCCTCAAAACCAGATCAGAAGGTCGAGCACCAACTCCACCTCGGCCCACTAAATTCTCCCCCTCTAAGGCTCCACCAACAGAGCAATACCCCAACCAACCAACAAACAACCAAACTTTGCCCGCCTCGTAAACCGGCAACCCAAGCCAAGCAAATTTATTGTTCGAACCCCCGGGCCCGCATGACACAACACCATAATAGCCAACAGATGGGTGAAGCAAACATGTAACCCTGCTTCCAATAGGACATGTATTCGCGGCACAGACTCCCGGACGATATAGACTCCCGAACTATCCACACAAGGTCATGGGAAGTCTCTGGACACTTTCCGCCGTAGAGAGGAGACATGGCGGTGGCCTATCCCGAAGTGTAAAGGTGGCCCAATGGCAAGTGAGCGAAGTGGATGGAGAATATGGAGGGGTGTGTATAGGCGGAGATGGTTGATGGCTGGCTAGGGGGGGGGTGGGAGCTGCATTCCTGTAGACTACCATGTTATTTGAATAAGAGAAGCAGGAGTGCTAGAGGTAGTACTGTAAGGCTCAAAACCTGGTTCGTGGATTCCGAAGTCCTATTAGTTAGTTTTCCGTTTGACTTGGAGAGGGATATTTGATTGAGTTGTTGATGAAGCAATGGTGATAGGGTTTGTTTGAAGCAGGAAGGGAAAATTTTTCTTTCCACATGTAGGGAGATTTTCTCCATCTGTCTTCTTAAGGTTGTTGATAGCAACCGAAACGAAGGAACATCGAATACCACGGAATACGAATCAAGCCGGACAAGTCTCAGTGTGCAAATGAGGTCCATTGAGTGATCAGAATTGTCTTTGGGAGTGCAAGGCCCAATTGAGACAGATTTCACAAATTGATTTTCTTTTCTTTCCTTTTCTTCTTTTCTTCACTTTATTTTGAACCTACCGTTTTCCGCTTCCACATATTCTTTTTCCGGGACTGAATTTACTGTTTTCTCAGTACTCGCAGTAGGTTAATTTGCAGTGTGGCAGAGCTTTCGCAAACATGAACCCTGCCAAAAGCCAAGGAATTGAACTTTCCCGATTTTTTCCGCAAATTGCAATATGCGATCAGGAATTCATACTGCCTTATTGGGGGAGAATTGAGATTGCACTGACACTCTGCGAGTACTAGAGTACCGTAAAAATACTTGCGATTTGCCATCTCCGGAGGTTCCTGTAGATCCGATCGCGGATCAACCCAAGTTGGGTTTAGCTTGGCAAGTTAACAGAATCAGGAAAACTTGTTAATATGATTTAACTGAGCCAAGGGACTTAACATATACCGTGCTAGGAAGGTGCTAACCCTTCTTAAGAGCATCTCTAAACGAGCCACTAGAATAGTAAGGCGGAGGCGACGGCGAATCGCAACAGTTTTTACGGTAGTGGTACTGTGGCCTTGTTTTAACTTACATGCTTGCACGTCTTGCCCTGGTGGCAAGGTCGATGACGCTCGCGGGTATGATACCTGTACTCATACTACATGCTCATGCTCTTTTCCACTATGATAACTATTTTTTCTTCTTCTTTTCTTTTCTTCGCTTTCCCTTTTTATTCATCCTAACTTATCCTTCTCTTGTACGCGTTGTTTTTGACCAAAAATGACATTTTACTAGAGCATAGAAATCGCATCTATGGAAAGATATAGTGCCCAGGCATTAGAGTGACAACCGTGTGGCTCGTTACAGGGTTCGGGGGATTCAATGAAGTTATTGTTAAAAGCAGCACTGGAGTCCAAAGTGTCGGATAGACCATTACTTTTCTAGTTAAACTGATCACTTCAGCATTATGTTTGCATCTACAGCAATCAAAACAACCCTTGCCTCACATGGAAACACATCCCCCGGCACCATTGTATTATACCCCTTGACAAGAATATTAAAAAAATAATCTCAGAAGAGACAATTCAGCTTTCATGGTTAACTAGTGGGAAAAAAGATCAATTGATACCAATAACATCTATCTGGTAAAGCCATAAATGCAAAAACATAAAGGAACACTACCACCACCCTTTTTTCGCGTGCAGATAGGAAACAATCTCATCCATCTTCTGATCCATCCTTTCCATGTTCGACTCCAAGTTTCCTACTACATCTTAGATGTAAGTCTTCATTTCTTTCTTTTGATTGTCATCATAGTAGTAGAATTTGAACATAGCCTAGATGTATTAGCAGGGACTACAAAAATAGATCTGAAACCATACCGTCCCAATTCCAAGTAGAATCGTGCCAAAGACAAAGCTTGTCAGGTGCTTATAATTTGTATCTAGACGCTTCTGAGCCTGCTGGGTATATATCTCGGTTCGTGCGATGGCTTTATTCTCGGCTTTGATTCTAGCGAAACCCTAGAGTAGGTTAGGTTTGCTAACAAGTAAATGTGAATTTCGAGTTCCTACCCTCTCAAGTTTGAGAATTCTTCCCAGAACACTATTTGGCGGGGGAAAATCACTCGTTCTAGGAATACCTCTTGTAACTACCAACTCCTGTCTCTGGATTTTATATTAGAATAACTATCAAACATGGGAGGAATAATGGTAAACTTACTCGAGAAAAAAGAGAGCGAAAATGACGAATTCCTTCAACGGATGGAAATCGTCCAAACCTAGCAGCCCGGAGAGAAATAAGCCTTGGTAGCATAGTGATAGCTTTCACCGAGTACTGAGTGATTGGTGGTTGAATTGTCAGTCGAGAAAGGAAGGTTCGAGTTGGCAGAGCGGTGTTATCCAACGGTGCCGGACATGCTATATAGGTTGTACTGCACTACCGGTTCATGCATATTCGGTGATCTCCATCTATCTTTGGAATTACCACGTGATACGTGGCGAATATCAGTTTCGCTATGCTCAATTTTCCTCTCTAGTGAAAGTGAGCTTAAGTTTGTATGAGGGATAGGATACCATATACCGGCAAGACACCACTCGAGACCTCCAGCGTTAGAGCTTGCTCCCATAGGCATTGGCCCGCCCATTATATTGTTTGCCCACGGAATATCTTTTTGCTCATTGACCTGTTTTGCATAAAGGTTTTCCCTTTCTTCTCTTCCAGGTCGGGCGGGAGTCTACCTCTAGCAATATCAGATGAAAGTGTAATGTTGGGTTGGATGCATAGGATAGCAAACTCATCAGGTATTCCAGGCGGCGTAAAGTCTTTTTTTTTTTTTTTAGAGGACTATGCCACCACATAGCAGGGGACCACCCGAGACATCGATCACACTTGCTGTCTCATTTTCTCTCCCTTGTAGGCTGATGGCTATATGATTAGTATCTGGTGGAAAAGAATGTGGTGGATGAGAAATGAGGAGCAAAGGTGTGGCAAGTGTGTTTGTTCTAGGAGCCGCAATGGACGACGACTAAACGTAGACAACGAACAACGAACCGTCCTGCACAACCACGCATGCATGCATGCATGCTGTTGGGGTCACTCCATTACAGGCCTCGGCTCACTAAAGTTCTCACTTTAATTCCTTTCCCCATTTCGGTCATTTACATGTAAAATTCCATTCTTCCGAGCTTGCGTTAAGCCCACATTTCTTGTGTGCAGTGACTCTTCAACTTGTAGTATATTCAGAAGAGCATTCCTATAAAGCTTGAGAGACAAAATCCTTAAAGGATTGTAGTCTCTTTAAATACAAAAAATTGGGACTAAGAAATATAACAATATGATATCTAAGGAGAACATTCAACAGTGCTACTATATTAGCAAAAGAAAATCAATCAAAGTCCTAAAGATTCAGACTTGATGTAATAGGATAAAGCTAATGAAACAAGTAATGGAATCTAAACAAGGTAAAACAAGCTGTCGCTACCAAGGTACTAATCCAGTAGTAACAGTAGAATAATAGAATACTCAAATGGGTATTAGCATAGCAAAGAATACAAATAACTTGAAGTGAACAAAGGAAATATATACTTAATTGAGTACTAATTAAGTGGTATATGTAACTGGTATGGGTACTCCATTATTGGTTTTATTTTATGTTTTGTTTTAAGTATCGCTTTGATACATGGTTTGTTTTAAGTATTGTTTGATACTTGGTTTTGTTTTATGTTTTGTTTTAAGTATCATTTGGATACTTTAAATTGTTTTACCAAAGTATATGGCTTGATACCTTTGACTAGTTTCGTTCAAGCTAGACATGAACAGCTTGGTGTATTTAAAGACCACCTGATGCCACAATGGAAAAGACAGACTTCAACAGACAGTATCTCAATATACTTGGTTGAACGGTTACTTCTTTGTTTTCTCAGTACACACTCAAATCCTCCTTTAGTTCTCAGCTCGCGCCTCCTCTCTTGTAGAGCAGGCTACCTGCCAACTATCATACCTATTACCGATAATGTGATTAGTACCTTGCGAACATGTTACATTTTTTTAATCTTAGCAAGTGGTTAAAAACCTGTCATTGTATTTAGGCCTGATCAACCTATCAACATCCACCTCAGAACGCTAGTGGAGAGAAGCAGCAGAATCACAATATATTCGGCTTCATTTTAACACCAACATAGAGTTATTGACGACCAGAAGTGGGAAGTGGATCCTACAGAAAGACCTTTCAGGAAAGAAAGAACACCAATGCTCTGCTAAAGAGCCTGTAGAATCTACAAATACAGAAGCCACACAACCTCCAGGAGAAATCCCCATGACACCAGCAAAAAAAGCTACCATCAACTCACAGAACGAGTTTGAGTCTAGTAGTAAATCAGATATGGCTAGTACAGAAGGAGGTGGACCTTCTGGAGGTGGAAAATCAAGGGCAAGGCCAGATAAAAAAAAAGACCTCGAATTACCCAACATACCTAGACTCAAGCTCCACTTACAACCCCAGTTCACAGAAGAAGGGAAAGACCTTAAATCAGAAGCCATTGATCTATGAGTAATATCACTTTCACACTATCTTCTCCTAAAGAAAGTAGTTGTAGAAAATCCTACATCAGGATTATACATAGGAGCATTCTGCGAAGGAAAGGCAACAGACGCTTACCACCAATGCTATAAGGAATAAGGTGAAAACCTGAAACTAAGAGCAACAACAGTACTTGAATACCTCAAAGATCATTTCCAATCTACCCTCACAAATGACTTATTATATAGGAAATTCAATGAGCTTCAGCAAGTCAATAGAATACATATCAAGAGAATCACAGATGTAGCCACAGACCTCTTAATGTATTGGGATCGAATGAAGATAGGAATCATATATAGTGATATCCTGAAGTGGCAATTCTATGATACTATACACTCTACCCTCAGAAGAGAAGTGGAACCACTCAAAGAAGATGATGATGACATGGGAACTATAATAAAAAAGGCTGAATAAAAGAATGCTATACTTTATAAAATCAAGGCATATAAGACACAACTACCCTTTAACAGTAATAGACAACCCAGATACAAGCACTCCAACAACTCCCAGGAAGAAACATGCTAAGTTTTTAAGAAGAAAGCAATGTCTACCAAGGAATCGAGATACCAGAAGGGAGAATACTTTGAATGTGGAAAGACAGGACACATGGCTAAGAATTGCCCTACTAAGATGAGAAAAGAAAAAGCTATCAAATAAGAGGCATTTACCAATAACATCGAAAGCGATAGTGACGATGCCCAATCCAGTGAGTATGAGGAAATCCACATTGGATATATAGATGTAGAATGCAACAGCGTCCAACTACCAGCTACCATCAAACCTCACACTACTCTTGAAGGTACTATCCTAATCAATGGACAAAAGGCCTGAGTTTTGTTTGATACTAGTACAATTGGAAGAGACATGATCAGTAACGCCTTTGTCTCTGTCCATAGACTCTCAACACGAGATCTTAACCAGCCCATGCCGGTCAATATGGCAGTAAAAGGATCATGATCCACAAGCCATAAGGCTTGTTGCACAACTATCCAGCTTGGTTCCGCTACCTGACCCCCTCAAGAGATGCTGGTAGGGAACCTAGTCAAATATGATGCCCTGATTGAGATGCCATTTCTAAACTGCCATAAGGCTATAATCAGATGTGGGGAATCTACTAGCAATTTCCCAGACCAGAAGGTCAGAGAATGATGCAAAGCAACATGCAGAGAATATTGAGCCACAGTCTGAAAAGTAACTATCTAACGCCTATTGGATGAGTACTCTGATGTTTTCCCTGATCTGATACCAGAAGAACTACCACCGATGAGGGAAGTGAACCACTACATCCACCTATGAGACCTTTCTAATCTAAAAGACCAACTAACCTACTCTATTCCTGACGCATACAAAAATCCACTATGTGTGTAACCGGTACGGGTACTTGGTTATTGGTTTTGTTTTATGTTTTGTTTTAAGTATCGCTTTGATACTTGGTTTGTTTTAAGTATCGTTTGATACTTGGTTTTGTTTTATGTTTTGTTTTAAGTATCGCTTTGATACTTGGTTTGTTTTAAGTATCGTTTGATACTTGGTTTTGTTTTATGTTTTGTTTTAAGTATCGCTTTGATACTTGGTTTGTTTTAAGTATCGTTTGATACTTGGTTTTGTTTTATGTTTTGTTTTAAGTATCGCTTTGATACTTGGTTTGTTTTAAGTATCGTTTGATACTTGGTTTTGTTTTATGTTTTGTTTTAAGTATCGCTTTGATACTTGGTTTGTTTTAAGTATCGTTTGATACTTGGTTTTGTTTTATGTTTTGTTTTAAGTATCGCTTTGATACTTGGTTTGTTTTAAGTATCGTTTGATACTTGGTTTTGTTTTATGTTTTGTTTTAAGTATCGCCTTGATACTTGGTTTGTTTTAAGTATCGTTTGATACTTGGTTTTGTTTTATGTTTTGTTTTAAGTATCGCCTTGATACTTGGTTTGTTTTAAGTATCGTTTGATACTTGGTTTTGTTTTATGTTTTGTTTTAAGTATCGCCTTGATACTTGGTTTGTTTTAAGTATCGTTTGATACTTGGTTTTGTTTTATGTTTGTTTTAAGTATCGCTTTGATACTTGGTTTTGTTTTATGTTTTGTTTTAAGTATCGCTTTGATACTTAATGAGTTTTACCAAAGAGTATCAATTGATACCCTTGATTAGTTTCGTTCATGCTAGACATGAACAGATTTGTGTATTTAAAGACCGCCTGTTTCTACGATGGAAAAGGCAGACTTCGACAGACAGTATCTAAATATACTTGGTTGAACGGTTACTTCTTTGTTCCTCAGTACGCCCTCGAAGCCTCCTTTAGTTCTCAGCTCTCGCCTCCTCTCTGGAAGAGCAGGCCACCTGCCAACTATCGTACCCCTTATCAATAACGTGATTAGCACCTTGCGAACACGTTACAATGTGATTGGGTAAATCAGCAACAGAGAAGAGGAGTCATCTACTGAGCAGAGGCACCAGGTGCCACACCAATGTTTGTCCAACCCAAAGCAGACGGCAAAAGAATCCGCCCTCTGGTTGACCTCAAACTACAAAATGAAAACACTGTGATGGACAGCTCCGCCATCTCAAACCAAACCCAGATCCTGAATGTAGTAGGATGGGCTAGATTTGGAAGCAAGATTAGCTTAAGTGATGCCTATTTTCAGACAAGGTTAGACCCAGAAAGTGAACACTATAATAGTTTCAAAATACCTTTCGGAAGTTTCATTAACTGAGTCATATTATAAGGTGATATGAATCTGCCTGCAACCTTCAGGCCAATTATGAAAAACCTACTAAGTGAATACCTCCACCATTTTGTATAGGTATACATTGATGATATCGTCATCTTCTCAAACTCCGAAGCAGAATATGCATACTATATAGGTTTAGTATGCACCAAGCTAAGGAAAGCAAATTTTACGCTAGCAGAAATAAATCAATCCTGTTTACTGACAAGCTCGATATCCTGGGACATGTAATAGATAATAAAGAAATACATGCTGCTCCTGGAAAGATATCCTGTTTAACGGAATGGACAACACCCTGAAATCAGAAGGAACTCATGCGATTCCTAGGACTGGTAAACTACATCTTCCAGTTTCTACTTCACCACACCACTGTGACTGCACCGCTCAGAAATCTTACTGGCAATGCTGAATTTGTCTGGACTGACACTCATGACCAAGCCTTTAACAACATTAAAGAATTGATTAAGAATGCCAATATTATATGGCCTATCAACCACTGTAAACCAGACCCAATATAGCTAATTACTGATGTTTTGGATATTGTAGTTGGAGTATGGGTTGGATAAAGACCTTCGCATGAAATGGCAAGACCAGCAGTATTACACAACAGGAAGTTCTCTAATTTACAGATGAACTATGGGACCACAGACAAGGAAGCGCTTGCAGTGATCGATGCTCTTGCTACTTTCAACTACATCTTGATAGGTAATACCTTCACTATTGTTACTGACTACTAACTTCTTACTAACCTAAAGACTGAAAGGATACCTGGAAGGAGAAGAACATAATAGATAGGAGAAATGAGCAAATACGATACAAAAATCATCTATACCCTAAGAAGAACCAACTATTTAGCTGATACTCTCTTCCGCCTTTATGAAAACTAAGTGCCCACAGACCCCCTTCTTGTTTATGACCATATAAGACAAAGTAAAGATAGTCCTGACGACACCTCCTATGAACAAGAGCCAACATTGGCAACAGCCAGTACTGACTCTCCCTCAGCTCCTTTCTCCTATACTATATATAGAGCAGTTGGAACAGAATGCGGAAAGAATATCAACGATGAATGGAAAGATGATTACATCCTCGGCAGTACACCTCCTCATAAACTTGAACAAAGCACACTCCACTGGTCCCACTATCACCTCAATACTTGTCCCTTTCATTAGACTGAAATTAAATTTGGCAACAAATACCAATAACTATACTATGCCTCTGGTGAGGACTTCAAAGGGACCAGCTATGGTACTACTGAAGAGGAAGAATAACAATAAATGATGGATCAGGTTGATGATGCATCGATCTAACTCCTCCTTACCTTTAATTCAGCTCCAAGACAACACCTAAGTTTTGAACAACTTGAAGACACTGTATCCTATCTAGAAGCAAGGTCCTACCTGTACCCCTGGCAGTTAGCACAGCTATTCTCACCTCCCATAATCGATTCACAACCACTATTTGGCGGACCCTTATGAGTATACAATAATGAAACCATTGTTTTTGTTATACAACCTACAATTCCTGAACATCGCTGACAGCTTTATGAAACCTTTGAAGACGAAGAAGATCTTATCAAGCTGACAAGAGGATCTCTCATTAAGGATGAACGAGATGTCAGATCGACTAGGGAAGAATTGACCTTATCTTTCCGAAGCCATATGATAGCAGGATACTACTATGATCCAATCTATTTCAAAGGTATAGACAGCTTCAGACATGGAGATCTCGCCCCATACAACATATTCAATGGAATGGTCTATACCTGTACTTGCTATGGTGAATATTGCTTATACATCCCGAAAAGCCATATATTCAATAGAATAACTATTGGGAAATATGTTATTACCGAAATTCACAACAAAGAACACCATAGGACTGACCGAAATCTCTGATATACCTCATAATATGTTTACTGGCCTGAAATGAGACAGGACTTCTGTGATTTCATCAAACAATGTAAACTCTATCGGGCAAATAAGGAACGCATACAACTACCTGAAGGAAAGGCCCAGATGCTCCAATTATCTTGCGAAATATTCAAATTCTTCGCTATCGATTTCGCAGGACCATTCAACAAGTGTAACATGTTTGCGAGGTGCTAATCACGTTATCTGTAATAGATACCATAGTTGGCAGGTGACCTGCTCTTCCAGAGAGGAGGAAAGAGCTGAGAACTAAAGGAGGCTTCAAGGGTGTACTGAGGAACAAAGAAGTAACCGTTCAACCAAGTATATTGAAATACTGTCTGTTGAAGTCTGCCTTTTCTATCGTAGAAACAGGCAGTCTTTAAATATACAAATCTGTTCATATCTAGCATGAACGAAACTAATTAAAGATATCAATTGATACACTTTGGTAAAACTAATTAAGTATCAAAGCGATACTTGGAAACAAACATAAAATAAAACTAAGTATCAA